>NW_028257073.1:0-142500 GCF_035046125.1 Drosophila serrata | reverse complement strand
AGCCAGCGCCTCCAGCCACGTATTTTGGCTCAAACTCCATGATTATCATGAGAAAAATTTTTGTGTCCACTTGAAATACTAGTTGTTCAGGATTATTCAATGAATGTAAAAGATTTCTTCGGTACAGAGTTTTTAAATGCAAGTTGCTCAAAAAACTGTTTGAGAGAAGATGAGGTTATTCCAACAAATAAAAATACAAACGAGTGAACATATATAATTGATTAGAATGACATGGAAAGATGGTAAAGTTGACTTTCTAGCATAATAATTTGTATAATTGAATATGAACCTGATTATGAAAACGTAAATGTAGGTGTAAATTTAAATATAGGTGATAAAATTCGTTAAGATAATTGTTTTCACAAATGTTATGTCAAAGCTGTTAGATCCACTATGCCAGAAACAAAATGGGTATTGAAACTATCGATCAATGATGCCAAACCGTTGAGCTGCAGTCCCAGATGCCTTTTCTACGCAGACGAAAACGTATTGCAAACATTTTTGGGTGAGTATATTGCCCAGGTGTATATTAGATCAAACGAGTCTGAAATTTGTGTCACCCATCGACTTTAGAAAATAAAATGAATTAACAACAAAATACAGTTATCCTCTTCCTGTAATAGATGGCCGTTTATATTAAATGACAGATGAAAAATGGTTACCTTAGCTAGACCTAAAGAATGGATTCTACCTTCTGTTTATGCAAGAGGAAACGGTGAAGTTCACTTCGTTTAATCACCTCCTCCCTTTCGGGCTGAAAAACGCGCCGTCTACTTTCCAGGGGTTAATAAACAATACATAGCTTTAGCGACTTAAAAGAGACGTCACTTATTAAGATTATTGTATATTTAGATGACATAATAATCGCAACAAAATGTTTAGAGTCATCTGGAAATTTCGAACGAGTGACTAAATTTGAGTATATGGCATACGCGATTAATGGGATTGGGAAAATTACAAATTTTCGGTTTGGGGAATTGGGATCGGAATTTTAATCTACTCTTGGAATTGAAAATTATTTATTTGTTTGGAAATTGGCCAATTATATTATGCAGTTTCCATAGAAAAAAAAAACTGTAAATGTGGAGGAAAATGAATCAGCATATTACAATTAAACTATTGAACGTTAATTAATAAGAATATACAAATAATTTTGCATTTAATAATAATAATATTTGGCATTGGTAAAATTTTACTTTATGGAAGAGATTTTTTTTTTTATTTATTTATTCTTTATTAGAGATTTCTCCCTTAGAATGTTAAATTCATTCAGGGTTGGCCCTAAGTCGTTTGGAATAAATTTCTTACCAAGTAAAATATATCTCTTCATAGCTAAAATAATATTCCAGAAAACAATAATAGTATTTTTTTTAAGACTTCCCAATTATAATAAGCTCAAAAAATGGTGAAATTAGCATTTTTAAAAACAGGCGTCTCTTGTGTGGACAAATTCTTTTAGAAAAAACACGCGAGCGTCACTTTTCTATAAGGCTCTACTCCTGAAATATTTAGAATCGCTATGATTTATGAATCAACTTTGAAATCGATCTAACTCTTGGCGCTCCTTAGAATCTTAATTAAGACTTTTGCTAAAAAACATCCTATCCTGGTTCTTTAACAATGCAAACTTTAACATTTCTTACCTGCGGAAATTCATCATAAGTTTTACCAACGCATGTTTTTTTGACAGCATCTTTAAATTCCTGATTAGATATTTTTCCATCCTTTAAATGAAAAGAGCACAGTAAATAAAGTTTATTGATTTTGGTTATTTCTTAATATTTACAGTAACTTTATAAATCTGGGTAAACTTGCAATTTGTCATAATACCAATTTATGTGTTTTTATTTTATACTCCACTTTGAGGTTATACTGCATTTTTTGCAGATAGTGTTTGAAATGAGAACCATTTAGTTTCTTTTTAATGCTTATCTCTTTAAACAGACTCAACTAACATTTTTATTTATTTATTTATAAAAGAAAATAGCAATGAACTGCCATTCTTAAAATTATATTGTACCCTTACCTCTGCACAACAAAAGGGAGTGTTTTTTAACGATGTGCTCCGACTCACATCAGGTTGGCAGAGGTAAGGATAGGTAGGTTAACAGATTTTGGACATTTAACTCGTAGGACAATTCAACATGTAACAGAAAATAGTACTTATTGTACATGGAACATAGAACACGGAAAGGATCATGCTCGTCATTATTCGTCTTACAAACGTTAAGGGCTATTGGACGAAAATGACGAGAAGGCCTTACGGGGACTGCGAGACGTAATTTGCATTTATTAAGCAAAAACGTGGAGCAAATTTGACCATTGAGTAGCTTAAGTATAAAGATAACGCCGTGGCAGGTTCGACGATCCTTTAGGGTGGGAAGGCTTAAAAGTCTTAGCCTGTCGGCATAAGATGGAAGATGACGATGTGGATCCCAGTGTAATCCACGTAGAGCGAACAAAAGGAATTGTTTCTGAACAGATTCAATAAGGTCTTGATACTTCGCATATTGAGGTGACCACACACACGAACCATATTCAAGAATAGGGCGAACGAGTGAGATATAAAGAAGTTTTGATGTGTAAGGATCATCAAACTCCTTTGACCATCGCTTAACAAAGGCGAAAACCCCTCGAGCTTTACTAATAATTTAATTTTAATTTAACTCACTATTTGGTACGCCATCGGCACCATGATACAATTATACAAGTTAGTCTCTCCGAAATAGTCTGGTACCTCTACAGTCATAGCAATGAGTGCGAGTGAGAGAAGCTCAACCAGTAAGTGAGTATGAAACGACAAGTGAATGTGTTGATTACTATATTTTTACATTTTCCTCAACACGATGGAAGTTGTAGAATGCATCAGAACCTGGATCGTCGCAGTGCTAACGGGTAGACGGAAGTAGTGAAGGATTAAAAGATGTACCGTACGCAGGCGACGAAGTCCTACTGTCTTTTCGACTATTGTCCGACGTGCCTGTGGATTGGCCATTAATACCGGTAAAACGTAGCTTATTCTTTTCACAAGAATAACAAAGATCCCCAAATAATAAAAACTTCAGATAGAAGGTATAGATCTAGAACTGTCGCAACAAGCAAAGTGTATGGGAATAATATTAGTCGCAAATGTGACATGGAAACAAAACATCAACGAAAAGCTCAAGAAAGCAAGCATAGCATTCTAATAATGTAGGAAATTGTTCGGGAAAAACTAGGGCATCCACCCCAAGTTTTAATATAATAACATATGAAGCTCTAGGATGGTGGCCAGCATTCGCTTAGGCCTACAACATCCAGACACTTACAAGGATTCAGAGATTATGCCTCCCAGGAGCGCTGAATGTCTTTCTAAACATAATCCCAATAAAATATTTCATCAGAAACACAGAAGTCCAAAGCGCAGTACGACTGAAGGCCAGCCAGACCTGGAAGAACATATACAACGAAATACCCAATGTTAGGGGGGCGATCCTGCCCGCAAAGAGTCCTTATCGGAGGCCAAATATTTCCCACGTCGTTGGCGAAAGAATGTACCCGTCAGGGTTGAAAATACAAAGGTGTGGGCGTCTTGGTATATAGTTCAGCGTCAGCTTTTATTCGCTGCTTACAAGACTGAAACTTAACTTAGAACCGAGCTCCCGGTCGCTTTGCACCGTTAAAGCGAGAGCGGGAGGTTGGCAATAGTTGGAGTGCGAGAGCAAGTCGGGGACAGAAAGCTCGCTCCTGAGCAGTAGCGGCACAGTGGGCCCCTCACGTAAACATCCTGCCTCCCCTTGCAATCGCTCGGGTTGCAACAGGGTCGTTGCAGCTATGGCTGATGGCAGGCTCTAGACACGACCCAACCGAAAACGGTGCTTTGGGCCACTTGTAGTCCATCCTGGATCTTCAGGAAGCCTGGCTGCATCACTCTCGAATACATATCCGCGCCTAGGACGACGGAGATGGTCGCCGGTAGATGGAAATCCTCGTCGACCAGAGTGATGTCGCGGAAGTGGGCCCGCATCGTCTCGCTTAGCTCCCGGAATGGAGTGCGGAAGCGCGGGAAGTGGCGGAGGCCGTCCGAGGAGCGGCTGCAGATTGCCGAGAAGGGGCGCGGAGCCAGTGGTCGCTTGGGTAGGTGAAGCAGTGTGTGATGGTCCTGGCCACACGTTTTGCAGCAGTCCCCTCGCTGAAACGCTCCGTCCGAATACTCATACGCGGAGACATCGTGCTGGGTATGACACATTCATCCCTCAGGGTAGTGTCTCCCTGATCTGCTTCCAGGACGATACGTGTCGTGCCTTCCTCTATCTCCCAGAATTTCGCGAGGAGCTGATCAAGCGACTCGTCGTGGCCGCAAGCCACTCGTGTGGAGAAGGCACTCACACTGCGGGAAGTAGCAGGAGACAGAGGGCCTGTCAGCACCCATCCGAAAATAGTCTCTTGTCCGAGAAGCGACCCGCATATTTTAGTTTTGGAGTTGCCAAGGAGGACAGACGGAAGAAAATCGGATCCTATTAATACGTCAATTTGGAAGCTCTAGAAGAACTTGGGATCTGCCAAGGGGACGTCGGGAAGCCCATGTAGAAGGTCTCGCAGAATCAGAAACGAGGGCAGATTGCCAGCCAGCTGCGGAATCCATATGCTGCAGTCTCTAATTGTAGCCCGGGTCTGGCAGGTGACCGAATTGAAAAGTGGCACAATTTAGTAGACTGCACAGAAAAGGACTGATTAAGACCGGAGATTTGGACTTGAATGGTCTTAAACGGGAGCTTAATCAGGTTGAACAGCCGTTCTATGATGAAGGTCGCCTCGGACCATGAGTCTATTAAGGCTCGTGCTTGAAAGCTGCACCCGAGATGACAAACGGAGAGATCGCACCCCTTGGGGGCAGGAACTACTCGGGTCTCGTACGAATTGAGCCTGTGAATTGGGGCGCTCGTGGGTGCCGATCTTGGCGGAACTGTCCCCGAACCGCTAGGCCTGACGCCGCCAATGGCCTTCAGGGTGCGATGACGCTCTGTCAAAAAAACATTTAACTCCCTCCATGTTGGAATTTCGGCTTTGTTGTGTATAGATTGATCCCACAGCGAAAATGTATTGTTGGGACACTGCTAGCCGCCAGAGCTGACTGAGAGGCGGCTTGTGATATTGTTTCCTCAAGGTTAGCAACACACCTCGAATAAACAGAATAACAGTAGCTGTACTTTGACTCCAGCACTGCCTTGCCGTCGTCGGACGCGGACAGCAGTTCGAAGCAGCTCTCACAACTTTCTCCACCTATTCCCACAGGGCCCTGATTTGGTCCCTATGGATTTGACACATGAAGGGGGAGAATTGTTCAGTCTCCGGGGTGCCCGGCGCCTCGAATTCGCCTCTAATTGACTAACGCGGTCTGTGGTGGCAATAAACCGCTTGAGAGCGACATCTATCGCATTCTGCGCCATTTTGACAACTGACCGAGTAACTCTAGGCGAGGATCCAGGTAGTGAATCAATGGATTTGTCGCTTTTTGCCTTTGAAATGGCGACGGTAGCCCTTGGCTTCAGTTGAGACTGTTGCGGAGATGCGGATTGGGACCTATCCAAGCGGATGGAGGGGATCGGACGCGATTCTTGTCGTCTCCCGTGGGCATTCTCGGTCAAACGGTCTCACTAATGCACTATCTGGATCAGCAAACAAAATGGAGAGATGATGGACGAAATTTATATGGAACTCGAGATAGGGGTTTAGGGAATGCGTACGACGAACAAGCGGAATAGAGCTCACAGAAGGCTGGAGGATACGAATGGAGCCAAAAAAAAAAAAAGCAGCCGAATGGGTTTACTGGGCGTAGATACGTAATTATTGTTATTTATTAAGATGGGGACTTAATCGCGGTCTTGGTTGTGGAGACCGGTTATATTTGAGCCCAAGCGGCTAATTGCTGATCGACTTGCTGAGGGTATTGAATTTAGATGCTGGTGATACTGGGACTTGTCTAACACTTGGTTAACAATTCGAATGTCAGCAATCACAAGGCGCAGGTGTTTAATTGTTCCAAGCCGAGGAGCTGGACTGAAAAGCTCGGTTCATGGTCTCGGAGAAAAGCTCGCTGTGTTATGCCGACGGCGAGCGGTGCCTATTTGATGGCCAACAAATTAAGCGGCAACAATGTCATCAACAGCAAGCCGCAAATGATGAATTTTTCCGAGCCGAAGGGCTGGACTTAAAAGCTCGGTACTTGGTCGCGAGGAAAAGCTCGCTGCGTTATACCGACGGCAAGCGGTGCCTATGTGAGGGCCCCAAGACACAAAATAACAACAACAACAACACGACCTCTGTGGCGGCGAAATTGTAAACAATTAAAACACTTGCGTTTGCGTTTGGGTTTTGTTTCTAATTGTTTCGTTCACTTTGAGCGCCGAGCGTCGAGTGGAGCGTCGAGAAGTGGACTGTAGTAAATTCCGCGAACAGAAATATGTTGTATGGACACGGCACAAAAGACGACAAAAAAAAATTCGCGGCAACGGCGGACTGTTCGGCAAACAAAGTGAACTCCCGAAACAAGTGCACACCGGCATTCGTGTGTGTGTGTGTGTGTGTGTGTGTATGCAGCTGTACATAGGCCTCGACCGTTAGCAAGTTGATGGGCAACGGGCAATGGAAGAAACGGCGAGAAACTTTGAAAACCGATGAAAATTTTCGAGGAACGGAGGCGAATAGAAATTGGAGTTCCTCAGCTGCCTTGGGGTCAAGAAAACTCGAACTGCGAGCTGACACGAATGTAAAGGAAAATCTTGCGGGAGTACGACCGAAATTGAGTGTTCGGCCCACTGTTGCAGATCGGCAGCGAGGATAGACGGAGGAGGAAAACTCGTACTTATCTTAAGGGACAGATGCCTGGAACTGCTGGTGACTTGGAGGATATCCTGCAAGTCATCCGGCTCAAAGGACCAAATGTTATTGGGGCGCTCCTGCCCGCAAAGAGCCCTTATCGGAGGCCAAATATTTCCCACGTTGCTGGCAAAAAAATTAACCCGTCAGGGTTAAAAATTCAAAGGCGGGGGCGTCGCGGTATATACATAGTTCAGCGTCAGCTTTTATTCCCTGCTTACAAGAGACTAAAACTTAACTAAGAACCGAGCTCCCGGTCGCTTGGCTTCATTACAGCGAGAGCGCGAGATCGGCAAACTTAACTTAGAACCGAGCTCCCGGTCGCTTTGCATCGTTAAAGCGAGAGCGGGAGGTCGGCTATAGTTGGAGTGCGCTAGCGAGCCCGAGACAGAAAGCTCGCTTTTGAGCAGAGGCGGCACAATGGGCCCCTCACGTAAGCACCCAACAAGGGAAGAATGGAGTAGAGGGAGTGTATCCAAGCCAGATGAGGAACCACTCTTCACGGACAGCTCGAGGATGAGCTGAGAGGTAGGGGCCGAAATCTTCGCTGAGAGGAGGGGAGTAAGAGTTATTTTACCTCCCAGCATCAGCTCCTGTGTTCCAGGCGGAGGTTCCCTTAATACTGACAGCTGTCGAACTCTAATTAAATCGAGATCTCAGGAATACCAAGGTAAGGATCCACTCAGATACCTTGCAACAGAAAGGACTTCTTCCACTAGTGGCCAAATACAAAGAGTCACTAAATAGACTATCAGAGAACAAAAGGGTAAAAAAAAGAGGTAAGCTCTAACACAACAAACACTCTACTCTCTCTGAACTCAGTCCAGACAAAAACTCAGGACCATTTATAATTACTAACCAGCTAAGATGAAGAAGATTGAAACTTTCATGGCTAAATTATAACAGTAGACGGACTGCCGAGCTGATTTCCAACCGTAAAAAAGACATCAGATGAATAACGGCAACCATCACTGGACACCCTAACCTACCCTACAGTCCACACTACAGAAGTTAAGAGGAATTGGGTGAGCATGAGACACCGGAGAATTTACTGCCTGGAATTAAACTAAATCCGGGCGCGTTACTTCGTGGCTCACCAGCTCGGGTCACTAGGGGAAGTGGGAAGACAATCAGTGACTGCAATCATAGGCTACCTGAATGACACGGGCTGGTACAAGCGAGGAGGCGCTGACTAGGGTATGGAACATCACGGAGCTCATCTCGAATTGGAAGTTACCAGGGCAACCTTATCCTAAGCATATGATTACATTATTTCCCCCACTGGACTTAAGCAAGGCAACAACCGAATCACATTTAAAGAATAACTAAATTGAAATTTATAGAAAATCTATATGGAATAGAATAAATAACTGAGCCATACTATTATTTTTTTTTTTTCAAAGAGCTGGATTTGGAACTTAGGAACCAATTGAAATCGTAGTAAATAGTCTTCAATATTTTTGATTGTGTCATTTAATTTTTAATATGAGGAATGTTAAACTAAATTAAAAATTTTGCTCGGCAGAAATACATTTGCGGTTACATTAATTCGGAAATTAATTAGGTAGTCGGAATTTAAAAAAAAAGTAGTTTAAAAAATTAATTAATGTGTTTGGACCTTTATGATTGACCGCTGCTGTACTTATCCCCATACTGTTTTCGGACAATGCGCGTGTGTGAATATGTTTAAAAAAAATACTCAAGGAAAAGAATAACAGAGACTATAAATGTAAACAAACTTTGGGAAAGGCCTTATGAATGGCAGAAAAAGCGTTGCCAATATATTAAAAAAAAAAATTTTAATTATTAAAGCATTATTTAAAAATATGTCAAGCAAGAAAACTTAAACAAATTTAAACTTCCAAAAAGGACACTGTTCGGAGCAGACAGCTCGCGCTAAATTATGCGCGTATAGGTGTACGCTGCACCTGCTGCGTTCTTAGGCGTTCTCTCCTTATCTATTGCTCTCTCTCTTCTTCTACTGTCGCCTTATCTAGTAAGCAAAACTTCAATGTAAGCTAATATATAATTGAAGTCAAGCGTCCGATCGGCAGTTGCAGCTCCGACGATATTAAAACAAGAAAAAACGTTAGAATGTTTTTTATGAAGAATGAGAAATGTCTGACCAACACTTATAACAACAACATTTAATTGCTATAAATATTTTTACACCAATAAAATTGAATTAAACTTTGTTTTTTAAAATATAAAGTTATTTATAAAAAAGTAGTGGTAAAAATATTAACATAAAAAAAAAACAGCTTGTGAAAATCGTACGTTTGCGAATTATATATAATTATAAAAAAAAAAAGACTTAATTCATTTCAGATTGTGTGAGTACGCTCTGTGCGTACTCGGTATTTTGAGCTAGGATGACTACAACTAAGTCGTTTGCGTACGCCACAATGGTCGCACCCTCAGGAATGTCTAGGGAGACAATTTCGTTGTAGCTGATGTTCCATAGCTCAGGTCCAAGTATTGATCCTTGTGCGGCTCCTGAAGTTATCTGTATACATTTTTCTCCTGCTTTGGTTTGATACAAAACTCTTCGATTGTCAAGATAGTTCTGTAATATCCGCAACAGGTATCCTAAGATTTGCAATTGTCTTTTCAGAGTATCAATTATGTTGTCCTATTTAATGTTGTTGAATGCGTATCTACGTCTAGTATTTCTAGGAGAACTACCGGACTCGAGAGGTGATTGCTTCGTTATCTACTGAGAGCTTAGTTAACGACTTCTTGGATTCCTGCAATGTTCGAACTGCCTGGTCTAAATCCATACGGAAAGACCACCGCCTCTTTCGATCGCTACTGATAATCGTGTCTTGATAATTTACTCTAGTAGCTTTCAGGTGAGTTAAGCATGCATAGTGTTCGATAAGCTGATGGGGTTAGCGGATATCCTTTGACCTTACTTATCAGAACTGCATCAGAAAGTCTGCTTTCCGCGTTCACTCTGCTGAGATGTTGTTGAGCCCTGTTTTTGTCGCTTTCAGTAGCTCGTCCACTGTAAAGAGGTTGATCTGGTCTTCTGGTATTGGTGCAGTAGTTCTCGCTTTGCTTATTTGCGTGAGCAGCGAATAGTGTTTTGACTATATGATCGTTTTGCTCTCTCTAAAGTTTCGGTGTTGCATTTCTTGTTCTCAGCTTCTTCGTCACGATTTTATACCCCATCTCCCATGGGTCACTGTTCTCATGCTTTGTAAACACCCTCCCCGTCCAGCCCTCGTCATGCGGCGTCTGTTTGTGATAAACGCCTCTCGAAGAGCTTTTATCTGTTCTGTCCACCAAAACGCTTCTTGTCCTTGTCTGCGAGGATTGCCCATTTTTGGCATTGCAGCGTTGCAGGCCTTTTTTATAATTACCATATTGTCCTAACTATGTTACCGCCGCTCTGTCGATTCTGTCTTGCGTCAATTCTTGTATCAACCTTGCTTTGTCAAGTCGATTAACGTTCCATCCTTTTCTCGTTAGTCTCACTGTAGTCACTTCGTTTTTTACTATGTTAAACGTTACTTCCTTTGTAGGTATAGTGGACTTTCCAGTCGGAAAGCGCAGTCACTAGGTCGTCGGTATTGCCCCACATTTGCAGTTATCATTCCAATCCTTGCAGCCATATTTAGGACTCTACGGCCTTGAGGGTCAGTTAATGCTATACCACATTCTTGAGCTCTTCAGCAAAAATCTCCTGCTATTATAAAATTTCCTCCTATTTGCCTTGCGATGTCTTCAATACAATCTAGTTTCGTCTGGAATGTATGGATGTCGTCACTTGGGATTAAATAACAGCTGAATATTGTCCAGTTTCTGATTTGTGATAGAACATGGCACCTTCCTTTTTTGTCGATTCTGTGTGTGGCAGGGTCCGGGATCCAAATTGCCGCCGTCTTTGCGTCGTCTTCTAGCCAGTTGCCTTTCTCCCCCTTCGCATACTGTTCGGTAATGAAAACAACGTCAATTTGGTTTTCCAGCACAATTTGATACACTGGGGCAGTGCGCTGTCCTAGGGAGGTGTCCAAAGTCACTCCTATTCTCTACTGTGTAGCTACAGAATTTCTAAGCTTTAGTGGAGGTCTTTATTTTATGGCCACTTTCACCACATGTAGAGGGTCTCTCCTAAACGTAGAGGGTCTCTCCTAAACGGCCCTTTGCAATCTTTTTACAGTTGTCTGGTCCCAAAACATTTGAAGAATCTCTTTATATTGAGACAACGCTTCACCCGGCATCTGGTCCGGCTTCCTTTGGCAAGTTCCGGGAGCATGTCGCCTTCCTTGGTTTTCTGGGTTGTCTGATCTAGATCGGTTGTTTTCCATTATATCAAAGAGCTTACTGAGTTCTGAGTTGCTTCACGTACATGGTGATGTTTTTCGTGGTGCGCTGATCATGGGTCTTTATGGAAGCAATGAAGTTTATGCGAGGATTGACATAGAGCTTCATTGGCATCTGTTTTCAGAGCCAGGACAGACTTTAACCAGGAGTCCATTCAACTGCACCTGTACCGCCGAGTCATTGGTGGGTTGTTCGAATAATAATAATAATAAAAATAAACAAGAAAGGAAGCTAACTTCGGCACGCCGAAGTTTATATACCCTTGCAGATAGAACTTCTATGAATATAAAACCATACAATATAAATGATATATATTTGTGTTAAAAAACAATGAAGTAATACCTGCTTTCATTGTATTCACCTATACATATTATATTTTCAGTTTTACATTCAAAGATTTGCATTTTTCCTCTACATCAAACGATCGTTTGTATGGCACCTATATGACATAATAGTCCGATTTTCATGAAATTTGACAAAAAATTTAAGACTAATATAAAATGCCTATACCTAAAATTTTATGAAAATCAGTTGAAAACTGAAAAGGTTATAAATTTAATTGTATTAATTTCTCGATCGTTCCTATGGGAGCTATATGATATAGTAGTCCGATTTTCATAAAATTTTACGCAAAATTGTAGAGTATAGTAAAATGGCTATATCTTAAATTTGATCCAATTCTATTGAAAACTGAAAAAGTTAAAAATTTTTTTGTAAAAATTTTCCGATCATTCCTATGGCAGCTATATGATATAGTCGTCCGATCCGGCCCGTTCCGACATATATACGAGTGAGAGTATATAGAAGGCTAACTACAAAGTTTCATTCAGATAGCTTCAAAACTGAGAGACTAGTTTGCGTAGAAACGGACAGACGGACAGACGGACAGACGGACAGAAGGACAGACGGACAGACGGACAGACGGACAGACGGACAGACGGACAGACGGACATGGCTAGATCGACTCGGCTGTTGATCCTGATCAAGAATATATATACTTTATATAGTCGGAGGTGCCTCCTTCACTGCGTTGCAAACTTCTGACTGAAATTATAATACCCTGCAAGGGTATAAAAATAATAATAATAATAATAATTATTATAATAAAAATAAATATAGTAATAATAATAATTTTTTTTTTGGGTTGAGGAGGGGGAATGCCTAACGCATCTTCCCTATTGCCGTCGCAAAAAAAGGTATGTGGGGCTCTCACCCACTAAACCCCCTCTCTCATTTGGCCGTGTTCCCACTTCGGAACAGCTTTCGCATTACTTCAAGGTGGCGCCAATTCAGAGCAATGCGCTCTCATCTTCTTTCTGCGTCCAGATTACCCAGTTAATTCATCTAAATTTTGTGTCTTAGATCTGAGAATGTTCTGCACGAATCCTGCGCTGTGTTTCCACGTGTCTTCGCTGCCTATATCTTCGTGACAATATTTTCTGGGTTTATTGCCCCAACAGCTTGTTCCAGGCAGTTCCGCGCAGGTCCGAATTTCTTACAGTGGAAAATGGTGTGTTCAGCACTGTCCATCTCCGCATCTCCATATACACATCTGGCGTTGGTTCTTTTCCCTATAGAGTGCAGAAAGGCGGCAAAGTAGCGATGGCCTGTCAGCATCTGCGTGACGTAGTAATCCACATCTCCGTGTGTCCTTCCATACCAAGCTAACAGGTTTGGTAACAGTCTAGCTGTCTATCTTTCCCTTGCTTCGGCTGCCCATCTTTCCTGCCATTGTTGGAGGATTACTTCTCTGGTCCGCTCAAAAAAGCCTCTTGTCGTCTCTCTTTCCTGTCTCCTCTCATATATTTGTCTTCGCGCTTTGGCCAATAGGTCGATTGGTATGGCGCCTGCAATTACTAGTGCAGCAGGGCCGGATACCGTTCGATATGCACTCGTGATTCGTAGAGCCATGGTTCTTTGCATCTCCAGTAGAGGTTTTGACCTGCAGGTTGTCTCAAAGGTTCCTGCCCAGACCTCACACCCGTACAGCATGATTGCGTGATTTATCTCCATTAAGAGTTTCCGCCTTAATTGTAAGGGATCGCCACGTTTGGCATGAGTCTACTAAGCGCCTTTGTAGTCTCGGTCGCCCGCTTCTTCGTCTCTTGTATGTGTGCATTGAATGTAAATTTTGAGTCCAGTTTAACTTCTAGGTACTTTATAACATTCTGCGTCCTTATTAAGTTCTCCCCAACTCTCATGTCTATTTCTAGAGGGATCCTTTTTCTGCTGGCTAAAAGTAGCTTTGTTTTTTCGTCCGCCAGTTTCAGGTCGTGTGAGTTCAGCCAGCTTTTTACACGTGTCATTACTTGCGTCAACATACGTTGTGCGTACTCGGTATTTCGAGCTGTAATGACTGCGACTATGTCGTCTGCGTCCCCCACAATAGTCGGGCCCTCAGGGATGTCTAGGTGAAAAATTTCATCGTAGCTGATGTTCCAAAGCTCCGGTCCAAGTATTGATCCTTGTGCCGCTCCTGAAGTTATCTCTATACATTTCTCTCCTGCTTTTGTTTGGTACAGTAGTCGTCGGTTCTCAAGATAGCTCTGTATTATCCGCATCAGGTATCCTGAAATTTGGAATCGTCTTTTCAAGGCATCAATTATGTTGTCCCATTTAACGCTGTTGAATGCGTTTTTAACATCCAGTGTTGCTAGGAGAACTATCGGCCTCGAGAAGTGGTTGCCTTGTTGGCTGCTGAGCGCTTGGTTGACGACTTCTTGGATTGCTCCAATGGTCGACCTGCCTGGCCTAAAGCCATACTGCATCGGGGAAAGACCCCCACCTCTTTCGATCACTGCTGATAGGCGTGGCTTGATCATTCTTTCTATTAGCTTCCCGGTAGTGTCAAGCATACATAGTGGTGCATAAGCTGATGGAGTTAGGGGATCTCTTTTGCCCTTACTTATGAGAACTAATCGTTGCCTCTTCCAGATGTCGGGGAATTTCCCGCTGGTAATGCAATCGTTATACATATCCAGCAGGATTTGGGGTCTGCTCTCCGCGATCACTTTTTTGAACTCTGCTGGGATGTTGTCTTGTTTTGACTATATGGTCCATTTGTTCTTCCTCCAGTTCTGGTGTTGTGCTTCTTGTTCTCAGCTTCTTCATCACGATTTTATACCCTAGCTTCCATGGGTCAGAGTTGACGTCGTTGCAGAGGCGTTGCCATTTTTCCGTTTTGCTTTTCCGGATGACAGCATTTAAGTCCTTCATGTATTTCTTAAATTCTTCATTAAGTTCTGTGAGAATCCCCTTTCCTCTAGCCCTCGTGAGGCGATGTCTGTTTTTAATACCCGCTTCTCTTAGAGCTTTTATCTCTTCTGTCCACCAATACGCTTCTTGTCCTTGTCTTCGAGGATTGCCCATTTTTGGCATTGCAGCGTTGCAGGCCTGTTTTATGATTGCCAGGTTGTTGCTAACTGCGTTACCGCTGCTCTGTCGGTTCTGCCTTGCGTCAATTTCTTGCATCAGCCTTGCCTTGTCTAGTCGGTTAACGTTCCATCCTTTTCTCGTTGGTCTCACTGTAGTCACTTCGTTTTCTGCTATGTTAAACGTTATATTGTTATGTTGTAGGTGTCGAGACTCTTCAATCGGTGATCTTGGGACCGTAGTTTTCTGTCACTAGGGTTATGTCGGGGATGGTACCCTCGTTCCCTACTCGATGGAATGTCGGTATTACCCCAACATTTGCTGTTAGCATTCCGATACTTGCAGCCATATTTAGGACTCTACGGCCTCGAGAGTCAGTTGATGCCCCATTCTTGAGCCCTTGAGTTAAAGTTTCCTGCTATTATAAGGTTTCCTCCTATTTGCCTGGGGTTGTCTTCAATACATTCAAGTTTCGTCTGAAAAGTCTGAATGTCGTCACTTGGGGTCAAATAGCATCTGAATATTGTCCAGTTTCTTATTTGTGTTAAAACATGGCATCTTCCTTTTTTGTCGCCTCTGTGTGAAAGAGTGTTAGGGTCGGGGATCCAAATTATCGCCGTTGGTTTTCCAGCACAATTTGGTGCTGCAGGTCGTTTGCCTTTCTGCTTCTATGCATATTTGCTAAAAGAATCTTCATGACTTTCCTTTCCTGGCCACACTGGGGCAGTGCGCCGTCCCAGCGAGGTGTCCAACGTCGCTCCTGTTCTCTGATGTACAGATACAGCATCTCGGAGCTTCATTTTATGACCACTTTCACCAAATCTAATGCAGAGGTCTCTCCCATCCGGTCCTTTGCAATCCTTCTGCAAATGTCCAACCCCGAAACATTTGAAGCATCTCTTTATATCGAGACAACGCTTAACGCGGCATCGGGGCCATCCTATTTTTATTCGTTTTTCCGTCAGTATCTTCAGAGCGTATTCCGTTGGTAACTTAACAAAAGTTCTCCTTTGTTTTGAGCTGTTTACTCCTGTCAAGTGGATTATGATTTTCTGGCGCGTGTCGCCTATACCTTCTCTGATTGCTGAGATTATTTCATCTTCTTGTGTGATGCTGTCGATGTCTCTGATTTCCAGTTCGACCAATTGCCTCATGGTTTTCACTGTTCCGCACTCTTTAAGAGTATCCCTTATGTTTTCACATAACTTGACCGTTTCACTTCCTTTGGCAAGTTCCAGGACCATATCACCTGCCTTCGTTTTTCTGACCGACAGTATATTGCTATCGGATTCCTATGGTTTAAGGTTTTTTTTGCAGGTTGCGCAGCACCTCGGCATAGCTTTTTCCGTCTGCCGGTCTGAGTAAGACGGCTGTTGGGCGAGTACGCATTCTTGTGCTAGTCTTTCCTTTTCTTCCCTCAGCTTCACTTTGTCTGACATGTCCTTCTTTAGTTTTGCTTTCTTTTTTCCCCTTCTTATGTGACCGTCTGAAAACCATCGTTTTCCTGTTTATTTTTCACCTTCTTGCTCCTCTCTTTCGCCGTCGGGCTAGTGGCCGTCCTCTTCTGAAGTGTCGAAGTCGGGGTTTCGCTCACTATATTGCCAGGTGCGTATTCATTTGCTTGTCTCTTTTTTTTTTTCTCTTTTCCTTTGACCGCTCCATTTCTGCGGTTTTCCATGACATCAAAGAGCTCACTGAGTTCTGAGGTGCCATTCTTTACGTCCATGCTTATATTCCTTTGCTTTTGCATTGCGAACTTCATTTTCTTGAGAATTGCCTTGCACTCTGATAAGGCCTTCTCTTCTAGTGCGTGCATCTTGTATATCAGCTCCTGTCGCGGGGAGCTTATCTTTGCAGTCTGTGTAAGCAGTGGGGTCTGTTACGTTGGTAGGGGGGGTTGATCCGTATTCATTCTCTGGGTTGTCCTTGTCAGCCAGATTTGGATTTGGATGGGTTATCATCCCCACGGTGTTGTCCGGTGATCTTGTCATCAAGCTGCTCCTACTGAATGCGTCTCCTTCATTTTCCAATTTTCGTTGTGCGCTAGTCATCTTGTTTAAGTGGGTCCAAACTCTAAGCCGCTATCTCCCTGCATATGTGCAGTAGTCCAAAATGTCTCCAATTGGTCCCTATGCAAGCAAGGAGGTTCATGCGAGGGTTAACACAGAGCTTCATGGGCATCTGTGTTCAGAGCCAGGACAGACTCTAAGCAGGAATCAATTCAACTGCACCTGCGCCACCGAGCCATCGGTGTGTGGTTCGAACGTACTAAGAGACTTGCCAAGTTTTAATTGGACGGAGGCGAAGGAGGCATTTTCCTGAGAGCCGTTTCTGCGATATGTCACTCTTGCTTACTAAGGTAACAGAATGCCGCAGAATCCCACAATCGTCGATTCAAAACAGTTTTATCCAAGCATTGGTCCTTGAAAAATCCATGGTCGTGCCGTGACTAGGGATCGCGGGTGTGTCAGGCCCGTCACCTCGGTTGGGTAATAATAAAAATAATAATAATAATAATAATAATAATAATAATAATAATAATAACAATAATAACAATAATCAAAATAATAATAATAATAATAATAATAATAATAATAATAATAATAATAATAATAATAATAATAATAATAATAATAATAATAATTTTTTTTTTTTTTTTTTTTTTGGGTTGAGGAGGGGGAATGCCTAACGCATCTTCCCTATTGCCGTCGCAAAAAAAAGGTATGTGGGGCTCGAACCCACTAAACCCCCCCCTCGCATTTGGCCGTGTTCCCACCTCGGAACAGCTTTCGCATTACTTCAAGGTGGCGCCAATTCAGCGCAATGCGCTCTCATCTTCTTTCTGCGTCCAGATTACCCAGTTAATTCATCCAGATCTTGCTTCTTAGATCTGAGAATGTTCTGCACGAATCCTGCGATGTGTTTCCACGTGTCTTCGCTGCCTATCATCTTCGTGACAATATTTTCTGGGTTTATTGCCCCAACAGCTTGTTCCAGGCAGTTCCGCGCAGGTCCGAATTTCTTACAGTGGAAAATGGTGTGTTCAGCACTGTCCATCTCCGCATCTCCATATACGCATCTGGCGTTGGTTCTTTTCCCTATAGAGTGCAGAAAGGCGGCAAAGTAGCCATGGCCTGTCAGCATCTGCGTGACGTAGTAATCCACATCTCCGTGTTTCCTTCCGTACCAAGCTACCAGGTTTGGTAACAGTCTAGCTGTCCATCTTCCCCTTGCTTCGGCTGCCCATCTTTCCTGCCATTGTTGGAGAATTACTTCTCTGGTCCGCTCAATAAAGCCTCTTGTCGTCTCTCCTTCCTGTCTCCTCATATATATTTGTTTTCGCGCTTTGGCCAATAGGTCGATTGGTATGTCGCCTGCAATTACTAGTACAGCAGGGCCGGATACCGTTCGATATGCACTCGCTATTCGTAGAGCCATGGTTCTTTGTACCTCAAGTAGAGGTTTTGACCTGCAGGTTGCCTCAAGGGTGCCTGCCCAGACTTCACACCCGTACAGCATGATTGCGTGATTTATCTCCATTAAGAGTTTCCGCCTTGATTGTAAGGGGCCGCCCACGTTTGCCATGAGTCTGCTAAGCGCCTTTGTAGTCTCGGTCGCCCGCTTCTTCGTCTCTTGTATGTGTGCATTGAATGTCAATTTTGAGTCCAGTCTAACTCCTAGGTACTTTATAACCTTCTGCGTCCTTATTAAAGTCTCTCCAACTCTCATGTCTATTTCTAGAGGGATCCTTTTTCTGCTGACTAAAAGTAGCTCTGTTTTTTCGTCCGCCAGCTTCAGGTCGTGTGAGTTCAGCCAGCTTTTTACGCGTGTCATTACTTGCGTCAACATACGTTGTGCGTACTCGGTATTTCGAGCTGTAATGACTGCGACTATGTCGTCCGCGTACCCCACAATAGTCGTGCCCTCAGGGATGTCTAGGTGAAAAATTTCATCGTAGCTGATGTTCCAAAGCTCCGGTCCAAGTATTGATCCTTGTGCCGCTCCTGAAGTTATCTCTATACATTTCTCTCCTGCTTTTGTTTGATACAGTAGTCATCGGTTCTCAAGATAGCTCTGTATTATCCGCATCAGGTATCCTGAAATTTGGAATCGTCATTTCAATGCATCAATTATATTGTCCCATTTAACGCTGTTGAATGCGTTTTTAACATCCAGTGTTGCTAGGAGAACTACCGGCCTACTAGTGTCAAGCATACGTAGTGGTCGATAAGCTGATGGGGTAGGGGATCTCCTTTGCCCTTACTTTTGAGAACTAATCCTTGCCTCTTCCTGATGTCGGGGAATTTACCGCTGGTAATGCAATCGTTATACATATCCAGCAAGATTTGGGGTCTGCTCTCCGCGATCACTTTTATGACCTCTGCTGGGATGTTGTCGGGCTCTGGGGCCTTCTTCCCTTTTAAGGTTTTTGCCGCTTTCAGTATCTCGTCCACTGTGAAGAGTTCGATCTGTTCTGCTATTGGTGGAGTAGTTCTCGCTTTGCTATTTGTGTGAGTGGGGAATAATGTTTTGACTATATGGTCCATTTGTTCTACCTCCAGTTCAGGTGTTGTGCTTCTTGTTCTCAGCTTCTTCATCACGATTTTATACCCTAGCCCCCATGGGTCAGAGTTGACGTCGTTGCAGAGGCGTTGCCATTTTTCCGTTTTGCTTTTCCGGATGACAGCATTTAAGTCCTTCATGTATTTCTTAAATTCTTCATTAAGTTCTGTGAGAATCCCCTTTCCTCTAGCCCTCGTGAGGCGATGTCTGTTTTTAATACACGCTTCTGTAAGAGCATTTAACTCTTCTTTCCTCCAATACGCTTCTTGTCCTTGTCTTCGAGGACTGCCCATTTTTGGCATTGCAGCATTGCAGGCCTGTTTTATGATTGCCAGGTTGTTGCTAACTGCGTTACCGCCGCCCTGTCGGTTCTGCCTTACGTCAATTTCTTGTATCAGCCTTGTCTTTTCTAGTCGGTTAACATTCCATCCTTTTCTCGTTGGTCTTACTGTAGGCACTTCGTTTTCTGCTATGTTAAACGTTATATTGTTATGGTCACTTCCGTTGTTGGTGTCGAGACTTTCCAATCGGTGATCTTGGGCGCGTAGTTTTCTGTCACTAGGGTTATGTCGGGGATTGTACCCTCGTTCCCTACTCGATGGAATGTCGGTATTGCCATAACATTTGCTGTTAGCATTCCGATACTTGCAGCCATATTTAGGACTCTACGGCCTCGAGAGTCAGTTGATGCCCCATTCTTGAGCCCTTGAGTTAAAGTCTTCTGCTATTATAAGGTTTCCTCCTACTTGCCTGGCGATGTCTTCAATACATTCAAGTTTCGTCTGGAAAGTCTGAATGTCGTCACTTGGGGTCAAATAGCAGCTGAATATTGTCCAGTTTCTTATTTGTGTTAGAACATGGCATCTTCCTTTTTTGTCGCCTCTGTGTGAAAGAGTGTTAGGGTCGGGGATCCAAATTATCGCCGTTAGTTTTCCAGCACAATTTGGTGCTGCAGGTCGTTTGCCTTTCTGCTTCTATGCATATTTGCTAAAAGAATCTTCATGACTTTCCTTTCCTGGCCACACTGGGGCAGTGCGCCGTCCCAGCGAGGTGTCCAACGTCGCTCCTGTTCTCTGATGTACAGATACAGCATCTCGGAGCTTCATTTTATGACCACTTTCACCAAATCTAATGCAGAGGTCTCTCCCATCCGGTCCTTTGCAATCCTTTTGCAAATGTCCAACCCCGAAACAGTTGAAGCATCTCTTTATATCGAGACAACGCTTAACGCGGCATCGGGTCCACCCTATTTTTATTCGTTTTTCCGTCAGTATCTTCAGCGCGTCTTCCGTTGGTAACGTAACAACCGCTCGCCTTTGTTCTGAATTGTTTACTCCTGTCAAGTGGATTATGATTTCCTGGCGCGTGTCGCCTATACCTTCTCTGATTGCTGAGATTATTTCATCTTCTTGTGTGATGCTGTCGATATCTCTGATTTCCAGTTTGACCAATTGCCTCATGGTCTTCATTGTTCCGCAATCTTTAAAAATATCCTTAATGTTTTCACATAACTTGTCCGTTTCACTTCCTTTTGCCTACCTTCCTTCGTTTTTCTAACCGACAGTATATTGCTATGGAATTCCTCTGGTTTAAGGTGTTTTCGCAGGTTGCGCAGAACCTCGGCATAGCGTTTTCCGTCTGCTGGTCTGACTAAACCGGCTGCTGGGAGAGTACGCATTCTAGTCTTTCCTTTTATTCCCTCAGCTTCACTTTGTTTGACATGTCCTTCTTTAGTTTTGCTTTCTTTTTTCCCGTTCTTGCTCCTCTCTTTCGCCTTCGGGCTAGTGGCCGTCCTCTTCTGAAGTATCGAAGTCGGGGTTTCGCTCACTGTATTGCCAGGTGCGTATTCATTGGCTTTTCTCTTTTCCTTTGACCGCCTTCTTTTTGCGGTTTTCCCGCTAGATCGGTAGTTTTCCATGACATCAAAGAGCTCACTGAGTTCTGATGTGCCATCCTTTACGTCCATGCTTATATTCCTTTGCTTTTGCTTTGCGAACTTCATTTTCTTGAGAATTGCCTTGCACTCTGATAAGGCCTTCTCTTCTAGTGCGTGCATCTTGTATATCAGCTCCTGTCGCGGGGAGCTTATCTTTGCAGTCTGTGTAAGCAGTGGGGTCTGTTGCGTTGGTAGGGGGGTTGATCCGTATTCATTCTCTGGGCTGTCCTTGTCAGCGAGATTTGGATTTGGATGTGTTATCATCCCCACGGTGTTGTCCGGTGATCTTGTCATCAAGCTGCTCCTCCTGAATGCGCCTTCTTCATTGTCCATTTTTCTCTAAGCCGCTATCTCCCCGCATATGTGCAGTAGTCCAAAGTGTCCCCATGGGTCCCTATGCAAGAAGTGAGGTTCATGCGAGAGTTGACATAGCGCTTCATGGGCAAGTGTGTTCAGAGCCTGGTCAGACTCTAAGCAGGAATCCATTCAACTGCACCTGCACCACCGAGCCATCGGTGTGCGGTTCAAACGTACTAAGAGACTTGCGAAGTTTTAGTTGGACGGAGGCGAAGGAGGCATTTTCCTGAGAGCCGTTTCTGCGAGATGTCACTCTTGCTTACTAAGGTAACAGAATGCCGCAGAATCCCACAATCGTCGATTCAAAACAGTTTTATCCATGCATTGGTCCTTGAAAAATCCATGGTCGTGCCGTGACTAGGGATCGCGGGTGTGTCAGGCCCGTCACCTCGGTTGGGATACCCTTATATACGTACATAATAATAATAATAATAATAATAATAATAATAATAATAAAAATAATAATAATAATAATAATAATAATAATAATAATAATAATAATAATAATAATAATAATAATAATAACAATAATAATAATAATAATAATAATAATAATAATAATTGTTTTTTGTCTCCATGTCAACAAGGTTTTATTAAGCTAAGATCAACAAGAACAAATCTTTTAGAGCTCTCTTCCTATATTAGAAAGAGCTTCCATAAAAAACTCCATTTAATGGGTTTTCCTGATCTTCTTCTTGGATCTTATTCTTCTTAATTGGATCTCAAGTTATCTGAATGGCAGGACGCAAAAGGTTCTCTTTAAGAATAATTTATGCAATGTTCTAAGGGTTACATCAGGTGTCCCTCAAGGAAACCATTTGAGACCCTTATTGCTTACATTATTTATAAATGACCTGCCCAAAGTCTTGACTAACTCCAGAGTGCTTATATATTGTATTGAGTTCTTTAAATTGCTACCAAATCACCTATTTTGTATTGTTTTTCTCTGATCCTCTTTTCATTGAAACCTTTCCTGTTGACACATGTTTTTTAAGTTTATCTATAACTTCTTAAGTTCTAGTACACTTAGTTGGGTATAACCATAAAAATCTTGACAAAACGTAAACAACGACTGTTTATAAATGCAGTGGACTGTATTGTTTTTGTCTTAGGTATTTTATGTTTATTAATTCATGTAGCGTTTTAGAATAAGTTTTATAAGCGGGTGCGATAAGCGAGCGGTTGCGGGTAATTTCCAACTAGATCTAACTGGCGAAAATATAGAAACGTGCAGAAGAAAAATAAAGATCGCGTGATGTCCCAATACTCATGCACATATACTGCATTTTGGCTATGAGTGTGAGCTTAAAGCTTTATGTTTTAAACAAGACAATTATGTTCATTACTACACATTTTTTGTAATGGGGCGCTTGTAAATTCCTCTGGCAGTTTTAACTGTGGCCACACGAACCCTCTGATCCTGGCCAGGATGAACCTCAATAACTTTTCCCAACAGCCAATTGCTTGGCGGCTGATTCGGCTCCTTTAAAACCACAAGGGTGTCCAATGCATCATTTGGAGCTTCTTGTTGCCATTTCGTGCGAGTTTGAAGGGTGCTGAGATACTCTAAGTTCCAGCGTTTCCAGAACCCTTGAACCTTGGCCTGCAATTGTCTCCAGCGCTGCAGTCTGTCAATGTGTGCATCCAGGAAAGATGGCTCCGGTACCGAAGTAAGAGACTGACCTGTTAGAAAATGAGAAGGGGTTAGCGGGTTAAGGCTGTGATCGCTGGGTGCGCACAAAGGGCGAGAATTCAGAAGCCCTTCTATCTGAATTAACAGGGTCGAATATTCCTCGAATGTTAATGCACTGCTGCCAGTAACTCGCCTTAGGTGCAGCTTTATAGATCGCACTCCAGTTTCCCAAATCCCTCCAAAATGGGGTGCAGAAGGTGGGATGAAATGCCAATTAATTTAATGAGTCGAGAAGAAGCTTGAAATCTCTTCATTTTGACTTTGGGCAATTGCGATCCGTTGCATCTCATCTAATTCTCGTTTAGCCCCATGAAACATAGTACCATTGTCCGAATATAAATCTGATATTGGCCCACGTCGAGCCCAAAATCGTTTAAAGGCGGCTATAAAAGCGGATGTTGTCAAATCACTGACCAATTCAATATGTATCGCTTTTGTACATAGACAAACGAAAATTGCCAACCAAGCCTTTCCAAATCTTGGTGTCCGACATGTAGATACTTTGATTGTTACAGGTCCAGCATAATCCAAGCCAGTGTGAAGAAAACAACGGGCGGGTTGAACTCGGAAGTTGGGCAAATCAGCCATAAGTTGAGAACTCGTGTGTCTTCGCTGCATGAAGCAAGTTCTGCAATTAAATATGGTTTTGCGGACGAGGTTTCGGGCTCCTAGAATCGAATATCGTTGTCGTAGACTGTGTAACGTGTATTCTACTCCAGCGTGTAGCGAGGCAGCATGTTGATATCGAACAAGTAGAGCAGCAATGGGAGATTCCTTAGGCAGAATTATGGGATGTTTTGCATCATAATTAGCCATAGAATTGTCTATGCGACCACCAACACGCATTACGTTCTGCTCGTCTATAAAAGGGTTGTATCGAATCAACTTAGATTTCTTTGAAAATGGCTGTTCGGTGCTTTACTGCTTGTATTCCATTTTAAAAAACTCCTTCTGGACGTTGGTGAATATTATAGATCGTGCGTAGTGTAGTTCCCACGCCGACAGGAACACCGAAAGTTGATTCCTTCTATGAAGACGATGGACGAAACGAATGCACTAGCTCAGAGCTACCAGTCAGTGAACAACACGAAGTTTACACCCTAAAGGCAAAATTCGACGTTTTTTTGTAGTCATTCCACAACTTGAACCCGAATCGGTTATGTATTGTGCCACTGGTTGAAACTGCGGAGAAGTGGACCTTAATATTATAAAAACTTAACTCCTTGTGCGTCTCCTGCATTTTCGGCGCAACCTTCTGAAAAATTTTGACATATACCACTGCGCCTTCTACGTCTTCCAATCCAGACCAAAAAAACTAACCTACTCCCTAGGTATTTCCTACCAGAATGCAAGAGGCTTACGTAGTAAGCTTTCTAACTTGTATTCTGATAGCCTTTCGTTTGTATCTCAGGTTATTGTGCTCACAGAAACCTGGTTAAAGCCGGAGATTCTGAGCTCCGAAGTTTTTCCAGCTGTGTTCACAGTATATCGGCTAGATCGCCCTATCGAACGCGGGGGTGGTTTTCTTATAGCGGTGGACTCATCACTCACATCAGAAATATTAACCTTCGAGGAATGTAAAGATGTTGAATTCCTCTGTGTAAAGCTATCTATCAAAGGTAGCTCCATTTATATTACCTGTTCCTATATACCTCCATTGTCGGAACTTCCTATTTATTGAAATCACCTTTCCGCTATTCAGATGGTTTCGAGTAAACTTATGGATAGAGACCAGTTAGTAGTCCTAGGAGATTTGAATATCCCTGGTGCTATTTGGTGCTCAAATAATGTAGCGCTTGCTCGGTATGAGATACTTTTATTAGCGCCATCTGTTAGTCGATCATATGTCGAAAGGCGGCTTTGCCAGTGTAGCAAGCGTAGGTCGGCTAGGGCACGACAGATCGGGTGTGAGAGCAACAGAGGCATTTGTCAACGGTCTCCCCGTTTCCCCCACTTTCACATTGGGTTACCGCCACTTTTCCGGCGTCATCTTCCAGCATTCCATTTTTGGCTGCTGAAGTGTAGTGACTCCTGTATTTGGCGACTGGCGACAAAATTTCGAAAAAGTAATCGCGAGTGTTCAAAGTGCTGAGAATACAATTTTGCTTATTGGCCACTGAGCCACGAATAGAAAGGCTGCATTGGTACCGCTCAAAGGCCCGAGGAGAGGTGAGGGGCAGGCAACGAAACGACGCCGGCGCAGCTTCTTGGATTCTTTTAAACGCCTGGATCTGAATTCTAGGAGGAGGACTTCCCCGTCGCCCCGCTCACCAGAGCTGGGGGAAAATATTACTTTTTATATAATTTTATGGGGTTGAAGCATAATTAATTGCCGAATGCGAACGACCTTTGTTCCCTTGGTGAACAGCTCTAGAGAGCACAACTAAGCAGAGAATTCGGTAGCAGTCGTACGAGCTTTTATGCCAGAGTCGGTGTAGGCGTAGGCTTCGGCAAAGCATTGCGATTAGTTTTATGTAATTCTTTCGGGCGTTTTGAACTCGCCGCCGCAATGCGATCCCGGCCAAAGTACATTTAATTCGAGCCCCATGCCTCATCGCGACGAACTATTATAAAGAAAAAGGGAATTTTCGACCCCCATTTTGTTCCAGTGTCAGTGAAGATAATATGGAAAATTAGCGTAAGAAAAAAATATAAATTTTAAGTTAGGTTAAATTTCGGAAAAATTGCAAGGAAAAAAAGTATGATGTGAAATGAACTTAGGCATATGTAAAGAGCGCCACCTTCGTAATCTCTTTTAGGGATGTGAATTTCTTTTTTTGCATGTATCATTTTCATCCCAATTTTCAGCTAGCTTCCGAGGAAAGCGCTTTCATCGGTGGAGTTGAGAAAATGGTGAGTGTCGAAGTAATAATTTAAATAATTTCAAGTACAATAGAAAAGGAAGAAGTAAATGGAAAAAAAAATGTCCCAAATTATGAGCCGTTAATATAAAAGAAAGATCGAAATTCAACCGAACCAACGGCAGAAAACGAAGAGGGAAAGGGAAAGAAAAGAGGAACGCTGATACATAAGGCGATTGCGTTTGAGGCTATTTATGCTGAGAGCTTTTATGCTTCTCCAATTCCAATTATTATTTTTGTTGTTGCAACATGTAAATTTAACTTCAGTCGGCGCGAATAATAATTTCCTCCAACTTGCCCAAAATTGTTTTGCCATTATTTTTATTTTTGCCCGAAGTCGAGTTGAAGGACGTATATTTATTTATCATTGGTATTCTAAGTTTTAATGTTTAATTGTCTATATACGGTTCTTATTTTAAGTAATGAATTTATATTTTTCTAGTTTTAAATAAAATTATTATAATGTTTTAAAATGTCGAGTATTGGCCGCAGCTGGCATGCGTTGTGATGTAGGGTAGCACTTGTCGAAGGGGTCGCTCAAGCTATATAGCTTTGAGGATGGGAGCGACCATAGGAAGGGTGGGCAAATTAGAGCCTCCAAAACACCAGGAGTGCTAAAAAGGAGGAGTAAGGCGAAGAGAGTTAAATTTTCCTCAACTTTTATTAATGTGTTGTCTGTATCTCCGTCCCGGTTTAAGCTTGTTGTAGCACGCAGTTATTTCTGTTTAAAATTATGGAAAGGCAACCCGAGATCTGAGCAAGACCATCACTCCCGTAGCCGACGAGCCGAAGCCGGAAAAATATCTTGCGTGCGCTCCGATCTCGAGCTAACAACTTGCCTGTGACATTTGTTTTGAGTTTAGCGATTCGTTACAATAATTCCACCAATACTCTCCATGTACCTACGCAACATGACCTTATCGCTGGCTTGTTCGACATTTCGCTGTCTCAAGTCAACCATGTTCGAAATTCCTTACAGCGCTTGCTCGATCTTTGCTTCGTCTCTGATCCTGCGAGAGTCACTTTAGCAAGGGTGGCGCCTCTGGCGCAGCCCGAAGATCCTTATCCTTATCAACTTTCGATGTGACCCTTGATATCAGGTGTGACGTACAGAAAATTTCTGACCGTCCAGCCAATAAAGTCCTATGTTTTCACAAGACGGACTTCGAACGGCTGAATAATTTAAAAAACGAGTTCAATTGGTCCGATCTATACATGTGCACTGACATATCAGTTGCCGTGGATATTTTTTACAGTGCCATGAATTAATTTTTTACTGAATGTGTTCCGTTATATTATCCGCCAAGCTCGAATAAACCGCCTTAGTTTACTAAAGTGTTGAGCCGACTTAAGAATAAAAAATCTAGACTGTATGCTAAATTTAAATTCACCGGTTCTCAATCTGCCTTTTCATCTTATTTATCAGATCGGTCAAACTTTACCGTGCTGAATGCTCAGTGTTATAAAAACTATTTAACTCGTTGTAGGGCTCGGTTCTCACGAGACTCAAAACAGTTTTATAATTTTGTTAACACTAAACGTAAGCCTTAAACAAATCCTTCCTTGCTTTCATTTGAAAATACTACCGCAAATAATGATCAGGCAATAGCCGATCTATTTTCGCAGTTTTTTTAAACAATTTATGCAAACTCTTCGTATTTACACCAGACTTATTCCTACGACATACGTAAATCAAACTTAATTTTCTGTCCTAGCCTAAACGAAAGCTCTCTTCTTTTAGGTCTTCATCGTGTCAAGCCAGCTTATTCCCCAGGTCCCGACGGAATTCCTGGCTGTGTGCTCAGGTATTGTGCCGACGCCCTTTGCTATCCCCTTCTGAAATTGTTAACCTTATCCTTAGAAACCTCTCACTTTCCCATTATTTGGAAGAAATCGTTTATTATTGCAAAAAAGATAGCAAATTGGATGCCAGCAATTATAGAGGAATCTCTAAGTTGTCGGCCATCGCTAAACTTTTTGAAAACATTATCACTCCTCACTTACTGCACCTTTGTAGCGTATTATAATTTCAATCAGAAGTTTAGAACGCAGTGAAGGAGGCATCTCCGACTATATATATGTTCTTGATCAGGATCAACAGCCGAGTCGATCTAGCCATGTCCGTCTGTCCGTTTCTACGCAAACTAGTCTCTCAGTTTTAAGCTATCTGAATGAAACTTTGCAGTTAGTCTTCTATATACTCTCACTCGTATATATGTCGGAACGGGCCGGATCGAACGTCTATATTATATAGCTGCCATAGGAATGATCGGAAAATTTTTACAAAAAATATAACATTTTCAGTTTTCAACAGAATTTGATCAAATTTGATGCAATGGATATGTGATATCCGCAACAGGCGGATAAAATTACAGTCCTAAAAAGACACTTGACAATGAGCAAGAAAACTCTTAGTCCTATAGGTCAAGAAACAAGGAGACGTATTCACCATTGAAAAGGTTCAATAACTGATAGACTCTTTTAGAAAAGTCGGGCCATGTCTACCAGCTGGAGAAGTAGAAAAAAATCGCAGCTATCCTTTCTCAACGATTCAGGATGGTGTTGAAAACGACAAAGTTACAAAGTCAACCATAAAATTTCGGGCTACCGGGAAGATTTAAATTTTTTGTATGCCTGGGAACATTAAATCTTTCAAGATAAGATAGATAATTGTGAGTGAAAAAAAAATTAGAAAAACGAACAGGGGATTTGGAAATTTTCTATTAATAATAATTCAGTGCGTTTACATGTGTTTAGAGTGCCCAATAAAACAATAAAAAATTGTTTGATTTTGTACCTCCATAGGATTACCTCCCAGAAAAAACAAAATAAGCATGAACAAACACTATCATCACAAACTAAGATGTAAATTAAAAATTAAAATAACTGTATGTAAATGCGAGGTGAACGAAAGCTTTAATAGATGCGAAAAAGAATATGAATATTTTTCTGAAGAATTTAAAACAAAAGGAGTGCTCCAGAAAAAAAGCCAATCACTTTAAAGAAGAAAGATTAAGAGCGATTTCAATAGGATATTGTAGATCAATAAATCGTTTCGAGGTCCGCATTTACATATTATCTATAGATGTCCCAGCGAGCTGTTTGTATACTAAAAAACTGCGTAAATCTCTAAGTTGGGTGACGTATTGATTATCAACTATTGCAAATTGTCTTAAGTTGAGCACGAGCAGTGTATAAATGAAAGGGATTATGATAATTGTAATTTAAATGATATTATATTTTGTAAGTCAGACTTAATGCTTTGATAAAGAGTGATGACTAAAACTTTAACAATGCACCAAGTCTTAAAAAAAAAAATTAAATATTAATAAATAAGACCGATTCTATTGGGATAATGTGGCTAAAAATAATTTAAATTATATAATAATAAGAATTATAAAATATTTTATAATACCTTATCATCATCAGCAATGGCTGAAATTTCTTCCCACAAATTTTTCATAAGTTTTTTGTATTCATCTAATCGAGAAGTGCTGCAATCTCCTTTTCCTTCAACAACACATGCTCTTACTGCCATGCAAAGAAAATCATTTTGGTCCAAAAATCCATTGTTGTCAATATCTATAAATAAAAAAAAGTCATTTAAATTACATTAAGGAAACAAATAATACTTCATTTTGACGAGTCCTTTTTGTTGTTTTAGACTAAACAAGAAAGGAAGCTAACTTCGGCACGCCGAAGTTTATATACCCTTGCAGATAGAACTTCTATGAATAAAAAACCATACAATATAAATGATATATATTTGTGTTAAAAAACAATGAAGTAATACCTGCTTTCATTGTATTCACCTATACATATTATATTTGCAGTTTTACATTCAAAGATTTGCATTTTTCCTCTACATCAAACGATCGTTTGTATGGCACCTATACGATATAATAGTCAGATTTTCATGAAATTTGACACAAAATTTAAGATTAATATAAAATGCCTATACCTAAAATTTGATGAAAATCTGTTGAAAACTGAAAAGGTTATAAATTTAATTGTATTAATTTCTCGATCGTTCCTATGGGAGCTATATGATATAGTAGTCCGATTTTCATAAAATTTTATAGAAAATTGTAGAGTATAGTAAAATGGCTATACCTCAAATTTGATCCAATTCTATTGAAAAATGAAAAAGTTAAAAATTTTTTTGTAAAAATTTTCCGATCATTCCTATGGCAGCTATATGATATAGTCGTCCGATCCGGCCCGTTCCGACATATATACGAGTGAGAGTATATAGAAGGCTAACTACAAAGTTTCATTCAGATAGCTTCAAAACTGAGAGACTAGTTTGCGTAGAAACGGACAGACGGACAGACGGACAGAAGGACAGGCGGACAGACGGACAGACGGACATGGCTAGATTGACTCGGCTGTTGATCCTGATCAAGAATATATATACTTTATATAGTCGGAGGTGCCTCCTTTACTGCGTTGCAAACTTCTGACTGATATTATAATACCCTGCAAGGGTATAAAAATTCCGGAGTACTTATGTATGTACACTGACGACGTCAAGCTGTGTGGGCAATATAAGGAAATAAACCAATCGCTTCGAATGATTTGCCATTTCTTTGTGAATTAGCAAAAAATTGTTTAATCACACCCAATCAATCACTATTTTAGACATATATTAAATATATGTGTAATAATATTTTTTGTCAACAACGCTACAAAAACTATGTTTTTTTAACAGCTTTCTGCCAAATTATTTTTATTCCGACCTTAGTTTTATGATTATTAAATGCCACTTGACCATATAAACCATGAAATTAAGTACAGAGACTACAAAAATATAGACTTTTACCTACTACATTAAGAATTCTTTCGGCGTGACTGGAATGTGATATACATGCTTCTGACTGAAAAAAATTAACATGTACATTTAGAACTGGAATAGCTTTTCGATTAGTGTGTACCTCTTATAATATATTATATAAATAATATATAATATAATATAATATAATATAATATAATCTATACTATTATATAAAGAGGAAAGGTTTGATTTTTTGTTTGTTTGTATGAATTGAATAGGCTCCGAAAGTACTTGGCAGATTTAAAAATTCTTTCACTTTTGGAAAGCTACATCATTCCTGAGTGACATAGGCTATATTTCATTTAAAAAAAAAATAGGCATCCTTACTAAAATTACAATAACGTTATCCAAGGTGTTACAAAAATTTCAAAAAACTACCTTACATCTACCGCCCTCTACAGGCAGCCAGCTGAATCAAAGCATTTCCTGTCAAACATTCAAAACATAATGAAATAAGGAATTGGAGATAAAAATTTTATTTTTTTGTTCAGGTTCAGTAAGAAACGAAGTCTTGCCACCCAAGAAGTCGAGTTTGGGTCGTCGTACTCGCAATACAGAAGCAAAAAGACGTAAGTTTACGAATATGACTGACGAAGAACGGGCCCGCATCCGAGAGACTGAGAGGCAATGCAGATGCACAACGAAGAATCGATTTGATTCACTCTCAAAATAATGAACGCGAAAGGGCAAGGGTAGCTGAAGCGCGTTTACAGCTTGCAGAAGATCAAAACCTGCAATACAATCGTCTTGCATTCAGATATAATCCAACTATTGACTACAGCTCAATCGAATGTCGTTATTGGCCGGATGCATCAGGTCTGCATATACTGTCAGGCCTCTTCGATTGAATCAGACGAAACTTCGGTCCGAGGAATATATCCATTTGCGGGATGCTGTGATGAATGACTGTAATACAACCAACGTTGGAAAGCTCACGATTTTGCCATCGTCATACATAGGTAGTCCACGCCACATGCATGAATATGGTCAAAATGCCATGGCATATGTTCGTTGCTACGGCCGTCCAGACTTATTTATCACCTTCACACGCAATCCAGCTTGGGACGAGATAGTACAGCTGTTATTTCCTGGACAATCGTATAGGGATAGGCATGACATCACAGCCCGTGTTTTCAGACAAAAGCTTAAGTCACTGATGGATTTTATTGTGAAACATGGAGTTTTTGGATCTGTGCGGTGCTGGATGTATTCAGTAGAATGGCAGAAGAGAGGATTGCCGCATGCGCACATACTGATTTGGTTGTATGATAAAATTACTCCAGATGAAATCGACGATGTTATATGCGCTGAGATTCCATGGGCCGAGGTTGATACGGATTTGCATGAAGTTGTCATTAAGAACATGATTCATGGCCCATGTGGTACCCTCAACCCATGTTCATCATGCATGTTAGACGGGAAGTGTTTCAAGCGATATCCTCGAGCATTTACAGCCAACACCGTAACAGGGGACGATGGATATCCTCTGTATAGGAGACGGTCAACTGAAGATGGAGGGACTTCGGCAAATTTAAACATGAGAATTGGTGATATTGAGGTAGACAATCGTTGGGTGGTTCCATACTCACCACTATTGTCAAAATCATACAAAGCGCACATCAACGTAGAATATTGCAATTCCGTGAAATCGATTAAATATATCTGCAAGTACGTGAATAAAGGCAGCGATATGGCAGTTTTTGGTGTTCAGGCAGAAAATGGTGACAGCAATGCAGTACGAGTTGTCGATGAAATATCTCAATACCAGGCTGGAAGATACATAAGCAGCAACGAGGCTGCATGGAGAATTTGTTCGTTCCCCATTCATGAACGCTATCCAGCTTTAGTTCACTTGGCAGTCCATTTGGAGAATGGTCAACGTGTCTATTTCACAGAAAGAAATGTGCAAGAAAGAGTCCTGAATCCGCCAGCGACAACTCTGACTGCCTTCTTCACCTTATGCCAGGAAGATGATTTTGCCGGAACCTTGATGTATTCAGAAGTGCCCTCTTAACCATAATATGCCACAGAGAAACGTGGCAAGGTATGAATGTGTTAAAATTGACAAATCTAAATGTAATGTTTAATGCCCGTGCGAAGCCGGGAGGGGCCGCTAGTATAATATAAAATATGTATATGCACTTTTTAAATATTTTGGAAAGAACTCAGCAGCAGGCACTGCTCTGCATATCAGGGTCTCTAAAGTCAACTGTCTTCAGAAAAGGCACCATAACGCCTAATTTCATAGAGAAATATGACGTTGCAAGGGTTCCGACATAATTCAAAACTTGATCACTTTAAAATACACAACTTTTTCGGATTTTAAAACATCATTAAATGGGAACCAATGACATGGACCATAAGCAACACCGACGACGAGGTTGGCGTATAAGCTACCATAACTTATGGGCTAATAAACTACTAACTGGCAAATATTAAAAGCTGAACGTGTATTTTTTTTTTAATATTCCTCAAGGTCATTCCAGTAAGTGAGCATTAAATTACCGAAGTAAATTTTGTTTTTTATACGCTGCATTATAATTTTAGGCAGAAGTTTTCAACGGATTTAAAGAGTAATTTCCGACCCTTTAAAGTAAACATATTCTCTATCTACTCTTATCCGACTGTTCGTTTCTACGTAAAATAGTTTTTAAGCTGATACTGTGCAATTAGTATTCTTTCTATTCTCACTCGTAAAAAAATACAACTAAGCCATTCCTTATAATCCAATTTTAAACTGCAACGGTTTTCAAATTTCCGAGAGCCGAACTTAGTGTTATTTAGATGACCCTTATTTTTCGTATACTAAACATTTCTATCTAGTAATATAAATACGCTCGACCAGATCTATCCCGTTCTTGACCCCAACGTATTCGCAAAGGTGGGTTGTGCAGATGATTTTTAACTACATGGAAACAAAATTAACCTTTTCTCTTTTATTGGATTCTTCCGATGCCTCGAACACCGTGCTTAAGATATAAGACGTCAAACGTATTTGTCTCCAAAATTAAAAAAGGTTACCTTTTAATGGAAGTCTTACAGAATTTTAGGTTAACAATCATGAACATCATGAATGATAACGCGTGCTCATCATTTTTCCGCATGTTAAAAAAAACATTGCAATAGGATGAACTTTATATACGTATATGTATAAATAAATAATAGTTTTAAAAAAAAACCTAATAAAAACACTCTTTTATAAATAACAGAACTAAAAAGAAGAAAATAATTTATAATTGCAAACAAAATTATTGAATTCAGAGCAATAGTATATAATTATAAACACGATCACTAAATTCAGAGTTAAAAGCGTGGGGTGCATCCGAAGACACGGTAGTATCTCGCGCCAAGTACATGTTTTTTTCTATAATTAAATTTATCAATATTTGCTGACAATAATTGTAACATTAATTATAGATGCACCCCACGCTTTTAACTCTGAATTTAGTGATCTTGTTTATAATTAGTATATACTATTGCTCTGAATTTAATAATTTTGTTTGTAATTATTAAATGTTTTCTTCTTCTTAGTTCGGTTATTTATAAAAGCGTGTTTTTTTTAGTTTTTTTTTTAACTATTATTTATTTTTTTAATTTTTTCACAAAATTTTTCTGCCAGCTTTAAAATTCAATTACAGCTAAACGGTACTCCGTCAAGCTGTAATTTTCAAAACAATTAGTCTCAATTAACTTCTGTTGCGATAAAATATTACATTAAGATTAAAAAGTGAATATGCAATATCACTTTTCACCAATCGTACAATTCACACAATCATATTATTTTAAGACAGCTTAATTATCTTAACATTATTTCACACAAGTGATGAGAAATAATGCTGTTTGAACGAACAAGCTGAAAAGTCAATCACCGTGAAAAAGTATCTCACGAGAAAGCGTATGCTTACTCCTTTACGGAGGATCTATAAAAGAATTTATGAATCCTGACGATCCTAATCAGGATAATGATTTTTTTTATTAAATTATTGCATTGTCATCGGTCCTTGAGAAGTATGCAAAGTTTCAAGTTTATCAGATATAATATTTAAAAACCCTTGAAAATAGTGTTCAAAGATTCCGTTACATATGTACATACATACATTCCGAACTAGTAAAAACGTGTTTAGAACATTAACATTGATACGTAGACCCGAATTCTGTGCTACACAGAATTCAAAACCACTTCTAATGAAATGATCAAATCGTCCGTGTACAAATTCTTGGTGCCGTCCACGAATAGACTGAGCATGAACACCACTGGAAAATTATAACTTTCAAATTCTACGAAATATAAATTTAGTTTACTGAATGTGTTGTTGGGTGACAAACTATTTATATTTACTAAAACTTTCGTGCACGGGGAAGTTATTAATAAATGCCATTTCACTTGTGAAATTTGTGTATAACAGTCGCAACAGTGACATTTGACTCAATCCATTTAGAAACAAGAAAGGAAGCTAAATTTGGCACGCCGAAGTTTAAATACCCTTGCAGTAATACCTGCTTTTATATCATTCACCTATACATATTATATTTGCAGTTTTACATTCACAGATTTGCATTTTTCCTCCACGTCTAACGAACGTTTGTATGTCACCTATATGATATAGTCGTCCGATTTTCATAAAATTTGACACAAAATTTAAGACTGATATATATAATGGCTACATCTCAAATTTGATCAAATTCTGTTGAAACCTGAAAATGTTATAATTTTTTTTGTAAAAATTTTCCGATCATTCCTATAGCAGCTATATGATATAGTCGTCCGATCCGGCACGTTCCGACTTACATATATACTAGTGAAAGTATATAGAAGACTTACTACAAAGTTTCATTCAGATATCTTTAAAACTGAGACATTAGTTTGCATAGAAACGGACAGACTTACGGAAGTCGTCTGTCTAAAAATCATCTGTTGATCCTGATCAAGAATATATATACTTTATATGATCGGAGATAACACCTTTAATAATTTTTAATTTTAATTTTTAGGTCTTAAGCGGGTTTTTGACTGATTTATTGGTCATTCAATGGTAATCTTCTTAATTGGATCTCAAGTTATCTGAATGGCAGCACGTAAAAGGTCCTCTTTATGAATAATATATCTATTGTTCTAAGGGTTACATCTGGCGTCCCGCAAGGAAGCCATTTGGGACCCTTATTATTTACATTATTTATAAATGACCTGCCCAAAGTATTGACTAACTGCTGCTTTTTGGAAAGAATTAATTCTGTTGATGATTTGGCGTCCGACCCAAAACTTGACTTTATTGATCATATCTCGTCTATGGTGAATAGAGCCAGGGGTGTGCTTGGGTTTATTAAACGGTGGTCGAAGGAATTCAATGACCCCTATGTTACTAAATCCTTATATACTTCCTTAGTTCGTCCTATCTTAGACTATGGATGTTGCGTTCGGAGCCCTCAGTACTGCGTCCATAGTAAACACATGGAGTCGGTTCAAAAGACCTTTTTACTTTTCGCTCTACGCGGTTTAAATTGGAATGCAAACCAAAGATTACCTTCCTACTCTAATAGACTTCTATAAATAAACTTACCGTTCTTAGCCAATCGTAGAACGAGGAATAACCTTTATTTTTAACCTTATCCATGGTGATGTGGAAAGTGCTGACTTGTTGAGTCAGCTTAATTTCCACCTACCATGTAGAACTACTAGATCATATATCCCATTAGTGTTGCGCCACTGTAGAACCTCCTTTGAAGTGCATAAACCTTTTAGAGTGTTATGTGTAAATTATAATGATTTGTACACACTAATCTCTAACGTAGATACCCTTCCCAAATTAAAATCTTTATTACTAACACTTTTAGTAAAAATGCAAGCTAACAACCTGGCAGCACGCCGGTAATGAATTTCCTCGTTTTCTGTCCTATATTTTCCATCGCGCCTACTTATACCTAACCTAAACAGACACGTGCCTGGTGTTATACGGGCCACTTGAATGTAATGACCGTAGTGCATCAACGTCCAATTAATAAGCTAATTAAAACAAGACAGGAAAGCTTATATTAATATTTTATATAATACAACTAGCTGTAATACTTGTGGGTATGCAATATTCTTTGTTTCTCCATTCTCCGGGTAAATATAAAGACTATCTGGTTTACCGACACGGGAACACGCAATATATAATCATCCGTGTGAAAAACAATCTGCATCCAAATCTAGACCACGCAACTCCATAGATTGACTTTGAGCTTTATTAATTTTCATTGCGAAAGCCAAACGAATGGGAAACTTCAATCTCTTGAACTGAAACGGTGTATCAGTCGGGATCAGAGGAATCCTAGGAATGAGGACATCTTCACCTTTGATAGGACCTGTTATGATCGTTGCTTCTATTAAGTTGTTCATCAATTTCTTGACTGCGTGTCGCGTACCGTTGCAGAGTTTCCGCTGATTTATATTTCGGAGCATGATAATCGGCACACCTTTTTTTAATTTCAATATGTGTGGTGGCATTCCAGGCAGATCAAGTGAGTTTAGAAATTCCGTAGGGTAACTAACTGCTTCCTCTGCCTCCACAACGGGGTCTATCGACTGATATGTAATTTCGTCAGTTTCTATGCTGGGCTGGATTACATGATTGAGCTGGCAGCGAGAATCGCTCGTCCACTGAGCCAATCGTGATTCCTATAATTTATTCGGATATCGAGGATCACTTTTTGGATAAGTCCTTCCTTCGATGTAACTAAATTACAGAAATTCTCGGGCAATACTATTTTTCTCGACGTCTCATTGTCTGGCAGCTTTCCATTCCCCGTGACCAGTAGCTGTCGTGAGAATACGTCGGCTGAGTCATCGTTCTGTAACTGGACATGCATATTCGTCTTCAACTGTAATGTACGTACATGTTGCCACAATATGGAATATTTTAGGCAAGCATTTATCTCGTCAGCTGGTGTCGATCGGGAAATCACAGGCAACGTTTGCCTGATATCCCCTGCGAGCAATAATAACGCATTCCCAAATGGTTGGACAGCTCCATGCAAATCCCGCAATGATCGATCGAGAGCCTCCAGCGATTTTTTGTGTGCTATTGTGCATTCATCCCAAACAATGTGTTTACATCTTTGCAATACTTTTCCCATGCCAGATGCTATGGAAATGTTGCACGTAGGAGTCTCGATGATTTGCATGTTCAACGGCAACTTCAGCGCTGAATTAGCAGTCATCCCACCAGTCCTCCCAGGTGTCGCTGCGATTCCAGATAAAGCAAGAGCTAAAGCTATGTCCTTGTTAGCTCGAACCGTAGCCAGAATCAATGAATTGAGGAATGTTTTCCCCGTTCCTCCTGGAGCATCCGAGCTTCAGCTACCCTTGCCCTGTCGCGTTCAGTATTTTGAGAGTGAATCAAATCGATTGCTGCAGAACGCGACTGCCTAACTCTCAATCGACTTCTTGGGTAGCATGACTTTGTTTCTGACTAAACCTGAACAAAAAAATAAAATTTTAATCTCCAATTTCTTCTTTCAATATGTTTTGAATGTTTGACAGGAAATGCTTCGATTCAGCTGGCTGCCTGTAGAGGGCGCAGCAGTAGGGCCACTGGGAAACGGAAAAAAACGGATATATTCGCAAACGCAGATAAGCTATCAACATCAAAAGTAGATAATAACCGAGCTGGAACCTCAACGCATGTTGTGTAAAAATTTGGGTTTAAACGGTTCAGAACTTTTCAAGTCTATGAAGGAAGTAGACACAAACAGAGCATGTATATATATATAGACTAGCTGTACACTGCCCCGTTTCTCTGTGGCATATTATGGTTAAGAGGGCACTTCTGAATACATCAAGGTTCTGGCAAAATCATATTCCTGGCATAAGGTGAAGAAGGCAGTCAGAGTTCTCGCTGGCGGATTCAGGACTCTTTCTTGCACATTTCTTTCTGTGAAAAAGACACGTTGACCATTCTCTAAATGAACTGCCAAGTGAACTAAAGCTAGATAGCGTTCATGAATGTGGAACGAAAAAATTCTCCATGCAGCCTCGTTGTTGCTTACGTATCCTCCAGCCTGGTATTGAGATATTTCATCGACAACTCGTACTGCATTGTTGTCACCATTTTCTGCCCGAACACCAAAAACTGCCATATCGCTGCCTTTATTCATGTACTTGCAGATATATTTAATCGATTTCACGGAATTGCAATATTCTACGTTGATGTGCGCTTTGTATGATTTTGACAATAGTGGTGAGTATGGAATCACCCAACGATTGTCTACCTCGATATCACCAATTCTCATGTTTAAATTTGCCGAAGTCCCTCCATCTTCAGTTGACCGTCTCCTATACAGAGGATATCCATCGTCCCCTGTTACGGTGTTGGCTGTAAATGCTCGAGGATATCGCTTGGAACACTTCCCGTCTACCATGCATGGTGAACATGGGTTGAGGGTACCACATGGGCCATGGATCATGTTCTTGATGACAACTTCATGCAAATCCGTATCAACCTCGGCCCATGGAATCTCAGCGCATATAACATCGTCAATTTCATCTGGAGTAATTTTATCATACAGCCATTCTACTGAATACATCTAGCACCGCACAGATCCAAAAACTCCATGTTTCACAATAAAATCCATCAGTGACTTGAGCTTTTGTCTGAAAACACGGGCTGTGATGTCATGCCTATCCCTATATGATTGTCCAGAAATTAAAAGCTGCACTATCTCGTCCCAAGCTGGATTGCATGTGAAGGTGATAAATAAGTCTGGGCGGCCGTAGAAACGAACATATGCCATGGCATTTTGAGCATATTCATGCATATGGCGTGGACTACCTGTGTATGAGGATACAAAATCGTGAGCTTTTCAACGTTGGTTGTATTACGGTTATTCATCACAGCATCCCGCAAAAGGATATATTCACCGGACCGGAGGAACAGAAAACGTTCTGTTTCAATTTTTGCATACATATCGACAATGTACTAATGAAACAACCGACGACATTTCAATATATGATTGCAATCGGTCCTCCGAACCATTAATCTGTATGAGTAAAAGTTCATCGCGCTGCACTTTTTATTCGTTTCTACACCATTGACTGGATCTACCATCTTCACATTGAAATGGTATCCATCGGCACCATCCCAGAAGATTAGTGGATACTGCAAAGCATCGTAACAACGGTGAGTTTCTGCGACGTTTACCAATCGATCGTTTCGTCGATGGAGAACAATATCTCGAGGTTGAAACTGATTCTCGACTATGACAATTGCCACTTCGTCTATAGTTGGAGCGTAGTAGTAGGTAGTTACGCCAGTAGGCGTTTTGTCTGCATGAATGACAATTTTATGGGTATCCGAAGGCATCATATCGATTGCTGTTTTGAATAAACGCACCAAATTGTTCCGTTCGTGAAAAAGCTTCTGTAGCTGCGAAATAATGTGCCTCTTCAGCGATTTATTGATTCCATAACGTGCATCTACTTCATCTCCATCATCCCCAATAAAGTACATTTGTAGAAATTTGTGTTCGCTGTCTGGGAACGGAAGCAGGGAACCGGCTTTATGATAGATTTGTCCTTTGATTTTAAAAGTTGGCATGAATTGTGCAGTTATAATTTCCGCACCAAATGACGTCATTTGAAAGCAAGAGTTGTATTTCCTAATGTTCGACAGGAAATGCTTCGATTCAGCAGTAGATCCAGCGAATAGAGAGTGCAGAGGCTCTGGTGGTGCTTCAAGTTGAGGCAGTATATGCAGACCTGATGCATCCGGCCAATAACGACATTCGATTCGAGCTGTAATCAATAGTTGGATTATATCTGAATGCAAGACAATTGTATTGCCGGTTTTGATCTTCTGCAAGCTGTAAACGCGCTTCAGCTACCCTTGCCCTGTCGCGTTCATTATTTTGAGAGTGAATCAAATCGATTGCTGCAGAACGCGACTACCTAACTCTCAATCGTTTTCTCTCAAGCCTATCTGCTCGTTTTTCTGCTGATTCCTCGTTGTGCATTTGCATTGCTCTCAGAAGCTCAGTCTCTCGGATGGAGGCCCGTTCTTCGTCAGTCATATTCGTAATCTTACGTCTTTTTGCTTCTGTATTGCGAGTACGACGACCCAAACTCGACTTCTTGGATGGCATGACTTCGTTTCTTACTGAACCTGAACAAAAAAATAAAATTTGTATCTCCAATTTCTTCTTTCAATATGTTTTGAATGTTTGACAGGAAATGCTTTGATTCAGCTGGCTGCCTGTAGAGGGCGCAGCAGTAGGGGCACGGGGACAAGCTAAAAAAATTGATATATTCGCAACCGCAGATAAGCTACAACATCAAAAGTAGACAATAACCGAGCTGGAACCTCAACGCATGTTGTGTAAAAATTTGGGCTTAAACGGTTCAGAACTTTTCAATTCTATGAAGGAAGTAGACACGAACAGAGCATTTATATATATATAGATATATGAAATTAAATTTAAAAAATTAAATTAAATTAAATTATCTAAATTATATATTTTACATTCACAGTTTTGCAGTTTCCTATATATCTAACGATAAAACAGCTATATAATATAATCGTTAGATTTTCATAAAATTTAATATAAAATTGACTGCAAAGTTTTATTAAGATAGTTTCAAAACTGAGGTACTAGTTTGCGTAGAAACGGACAGACGGATTTGGCTATATCGGCTCGCCTGTTGAAGCTGATCAACAACAAAGTGTATACTTTATATGGTCGGAGGAGACTCCTTCACTGACTAAAATTATAATACCCTGCTAGGGTATAAAAATCATGGCACCCCCGGGTGTACAAGACAGTTCATTTAAAATTGGCAACAAATTTACATACAGGGACAGTGACACAAACATATCGGCAAATATATTTTGTCATTGTATTCATTTGACCATTGCAATGGTCTAATGCATTAGACTCTCTAACTAAGTACCGGTGCGTTGTTAGAACCGAAAACGAAGATGAAAGAGAAGTGCAAATTAAGAACTGTAAAAATGCAAAATATTTCGACAATTGTCCTGCTGATAAGAATACCAGCATGCAACAATTTTTGCAGCGGCAAATATATATATATATTTCATTGCGTGATTTAGTTGTTTCTGGGCAAGCTGAAACTGAGGTTCAAAAATATTATTACAAGTTTTCATTAATATTGGATAAATTCGATTTTTTAATAATTAAAATGGTTATAATATCGGAGTTTAGCACCAAAAAAAAAGATCAGAAATAGTGATCAAATATAACTTGGGTGTTTCCGTAATGAACATCGTTGAGAAACATAATTTGTCTCGTCAGACAACTTATTATCAAATCAATGAATATAAAAAATTAAATGATATGATCAATGTTCGCCGTAAGGGCAGAAATCGAATGACAGGACCTGATGCAGACCGTCCAATCGTCCGTGCTTTTAAAAAGGACCCTCTAAAAACACCAAAGGCCGTGTCTTTGGGGTGGAATGAGACTGCATCAACTTCTATAAGTGAGAGGACAATACGGAGGCTTTTGATAGAAGCAGATATGAAAACATATATTGCAAAGCCAATACCTTTTATAACCCTTAAAAATAAACTAAAGCGGTTGGAGTTCGGGAAATAGTACATCACCAAGCTCGCTTCATTTTTGCGTATTGCCTTGTGGACGGATAAGAGTAGTTTTGAATTCCACGCATCCCAAAAAAAAGTTTTTGTACGAATTTACAAGAATTATCGTAAAAAAATTGCTCCTGTGTGTCAAAGAGTAAGCTAAGGGGGTGGAAGCGTAATGTTCTGGGGATCTGTTTCATATAATGGTGTGGGAGACTTGGTTCCCATAAACGGATTCATGAACCAGAACCGAAATTTAGAAACCTTAAACGAATATGCGCTTCCCTCCGGCGAAAAATTAATAGGAAAACAATTTTTTTCTCAACAGAACAACTAGGTACTAGGTTTTTAAGAGATGTTCAGGTTGAAACCCTCGATTGGCCACCACAAAGTTCTGATTTAAATATGATTGAAAATGTGTGGTCGCTTATAAAGCGAAATAGAAGCGCTAATCTCACCAGGACAAAAGCAGAAACCATCACTAAGATCACAATGAATTGGAAAGAGATTTCTTTAAAATACCTTGAAACCTTGGTCGATTCCGTTCCTTATCGCCTTCAAAAGGTCATAGACACCAAATGAGGATATATTTATACCCTTGCAGGGTATTATAATTTCAGTCAGAAGTTTGCAACGCAGTGAAGGAGGCACCCCCGACCATATAAAGTATATATATTCTTGATCAGGATCAACAGCCGAGTCGATCTAGCCATGTCCGTCTGTCCGTCTGTCCGTCTGTCCTTCTGTCCGTCTGTCCGTTTCTACGTTTTGAAGCTATCTGAATGAAACTTTGTAGTTAGTCTTTTATATACTCTCACTCGTATATATGTCGGAACGGGCCGGATCGGACGACTATATCATATAGCTGCCATAGGAATGATCGGAAAATTTTTACAAAAAAATTATAGCATTTTCAGTTTTCAACAGAATTTAAACAAATTTGATATATAACCATTTTATTATACTCTACAATTTTGTGTAAAATTTTATGAAAATCGGACTACTATATCATATAGCTCCCATAGGAACGATCGAGAAATTAATACAATTAAAAATTATAACTTTTTCAGTTTTCAACAGATTTTCATCAAATTTGAGGTATATACATTTTAAATTAGTCTCAAATTAAATTAGTGTCAAATTTCATGGAAATCGGACGACTATATCATATAGGTGCCATATATCCGATCGTTTGATGTAGAGGTAAAATGCAAATCTGTGAATGTAAAACTGCAAATATAATATGTATTGTAGAATGAAATGAAAGCAAGTATTACTTCATTGTTCATGAAGTAATACCTGCAGTAGAAATATATAATTTATATTGTATGGATTCCTATTCATAGAAGTTCAATCTGCAAGGCTATATAAACTTCTGCGTGCCGAAGTTAGCTTCCTTTCTTGTTTTTATTAATTTCTAGTTTAAAATAAATTTATAAAAAATACTTGTCAGTTTAATAGTTAACAACAAATTTGTCAAAATACTTATGTCCCTTTGAAATTAATTCGTTTTCAGTTTTTATTTATTTTTTAATTAGTTTTATTGTACCTAAAGGAATTATATATAATCCATAAATATTATTCTCTCTAAAATAAAAAAAAAAAATTTTAAAGAAACTGAGGCATCGCAATGACAAAATATATTTGCCGACCAGTGTACATATGTCCATATATAATAAAAGTTAGGTTAAAAAAGCTATTTTTTTTATTTAAGCTTGTAAAATAAATGTTGCCCGCGCGCTTCCTTGTTAATCTACAAAAATTAACAAAACAATCGTGTCGTTCGCGAAATACTCTGTCCGCGCTCTCTTGCTGCCATCACCAAGGGATCTCCATCGTTGAGGAAAGTGGCTGATGCACAAAAAAATTCCTTCAGTAAATCCAATCAATTCTGCAGTTAAATGTCCTCAACCCAAAATCTTGGGTTGGATTCACTGTGAGCTGCAGTAAAAATGACGTAACGCAGAACGTTGTATGACTGCTTAACAGTGAATCCAACCGCGATTCTACAGTAGAAATTCCTCAACCAACGAACAAATTGCAATTTTTTTAAATATTTTAAGTCTCAAATAATTGCTTCAGCTCCTTATTGTCTCGAAGAGTTGGTATATCCAATGTTCCTCCACTGAAGATAAAATAGACAACATTCAAAGTTAAAAAAGTTTTAAAACCAAATAAATAAAAATTTTTATAAATATACCCTGCAGTACAAGTCATCAGTAATTCATCAACGTTTCATCAACAGTCAAGGCGGTGTTGTTGATGATTCATCGATGAATGGCCATACAAACTGTTAATGAATTTAACATGGGCATGTCCCCTAGACTGCCATCAACAAAAATTCATCAACAATTCATCGATGATTCATCAACAAAATTCTCAACGGCCGGGCCATGGTACTGCCGGCGACTGCCGTCTAGACTACAGTCGTAACTGTATCGTGGGCAGAGCGTCGTATTAGAAGTCGCAGTCGGCAGAGGGTCGACCCGGTAGAAGTCGCAGTCGGCAGAGCATCGCCTCGGTAGAAGTCGCAGTCGGCGCGTAGATGACAGTGGCCTATTGATGACATGCGGTACTGCAGGGAATATACTCTTGTTAATACTAACATACATATATGAAATCCGCTTCCTGCCCGTTGCAAATCCGTATCAACCTCGGCCCATGGAATCTCAGCGCATATCACATTGTCAATTTCGTCTGGAGTATTTTTATCATACAGCCAAATCAGTATGTGCGCATGCGGCAATCCTCTCTTCTGCCATTCTACTGAATACATCCAGCACCGCACAGATCCAAAAACTCCATGTTTCACAATGAAATCCATCAGTGACTTGAGCTATATGATTGTCCAGGAAATAACAGCTGTACTACCTCGTCCCAAGCTGGATTGCATGTGAAGGTGATAAATAAATCTGGACGACCGTAGCAACGAACATATGCCATGGCATCTTGAGCATATTCATGCATGTGGCGTGGACTACCTATGTATGAGGATGGCAAAATCGTGAGCTTTCCAACGTTGGTTGTATTACGGTCATTCATCACAGCATCCCGCAAATGGATATATTCCTCGGACCGAAGTTTCGTCTGATTCAATCGAAGAGGCCTGACAGTATATGCAGACCTGATGCATCCGGCCAATAACGACATTCGATTCGAGCTGTAATCAATAGTTGGATTATATCTGAATGCAAGACGATTGTATTGCAGGTTTTGATCTGCTGCAAGCTGTAAACGCGCTTCAGCTACCCTTGCCCTGTCGCGTTCATTATTTTGAGAGTGAATCAAATCGATTGCTGCAGAACGCGACTGCCTAACTCTCAATCGTTTTCTCTCAAGCCTATCTGCTCGTCTTTCTCCTGATTCCTCGTTGTGCATCTGCATTGCTTTCAGCCGCTCAGTCTCTCGGATGCAGGACCGTTCTTCGTCAGTCATATTCGTAATCTTACGTCTTTTTGCTTCTGTATTGCGAGTACGACGACCCAAACTCGACTTCTTGGATGGCATGACTTCGTTTCTTACTGAACCTGAACAAAAAAATAAAATTTGTATCTCCAATTTCTTCTTTCAATATGTTTTGAATGTTTGACAGGAAATGCTTTGATTCAGCTGGCTGCCTGTAGAGGGCGCAGCAGTAGGGGCACGGGGAAACGCTAAAAAAATTGATATATTCGCAACCGCAGATAAGCTATCAACATCAAAAGTAGACAATAACCGAGATGGAACCTCAACGCATATTGTGTAAAAATTTGGGCTTAAACAGTTCATAACTTTTCAAGTTTCTTCTTTCAATATGTTTTGAATGTTTGACAGGAAATGCTTCGATTCAGCTGGCTGCCTGTAGAAGGCGCAGCAGTAGGGGCACGGGGAAACGCTAAAAAAATTGATATATTCGCAACCGCAGATAAGCTATCAACATCAAAAGTAGACAATAACCGAGCTGGAACCTCAACGCGTGTTGTGTAAAAATTTGGGCTTAAACGGTTCAGAACTTTTCAAGTCTATGAAGGAAGTAGACACGAACAGAGCATTTATATATATATAGATATATGAAATTAAATTTAAAAAATTAAATTAAATTAAATTATCTAAATTATATATTTTACATTCACAGTTTTGCACTTTCCTATATATCTAACGATAAAACAGCTATATAATATAATCGTTAGATTTTCATAAAATTTAATATAAAATTGACTGCAAAGTTTTATTAAGATAGTTTCAAAACTGAGGTACTAGTTTGCGTAGAAGGGGAGAATGGGGGGGGGGGTATATAAGGTAAAGTGTCTGATTGCATTCAACTTGGTGAATGCCAGCATGATCCTTATCACTGCTCTCCCCAAGCCGACGCACTACCTCCACGTGGTTCTCCCTGGATTGTCACTCAACACCCGTTGTTTGACAAACTAAAGCGCGCGACGAGAGTCCTAGCTCTTCAAACTAGGTTGTGGCGTAGGACTTGAAATCCACCCACGGAAAACAAATCTTCAGTGAAGGAAGCAGATGAAGCCTCGGAACGGAACCGATCTAAAGTTGACGACCATGGCACACGTAAAAAGGACAATGATTTGAGAGTATGCACTTGGAATGTACGCACATTGTACAGACCAGGTGCTGCTCAACAACTAGCAGATACCCTCAATAAATGTAGGGCTGACATCACTGCTATCCAGGAAATGCGATGGATAGGACAAGGTTGCCTTAAGAAGAAGAACTGCGACATTTACTACAGCTGCCATCCAGAACGGCATGAATTTGGCTGTGGCTTCGTTGTAGGCGCCAGACTGCGGCGCCGGGTCTCTCACTTTCTGCCAATAAACGAGAGACTTGCAACGATCCGAATTACTGCCAAATTCTTCAACATCAGCCTGATATGCGCGCATGCCCCAACCGAAGAAAAGGACGATGTCACCAAGGATGCTTTCTATGCGGAGCTCGACCGGGCTTATGGCCGCTGTCCTTCCACGGACAGACGGATTTGGCTATATCGGCTCGCCTGTTGAAGCTGATCAACAACAAAGTGTATACTTTATATGGTCGGAGGAGACTCCTTCACTGACTAAAATTATAATACCCTGCTAGGGTATAAAAATCATGGCACCCCCGGGTGTACAAGACAGTTCATTTAAAATTGGCAACAAATTTACATACAGGGACAGTGACACAAACATATCGGCAAATATATTTTGTCATTGTATTCATTTGACCATTGCAATGGTCTAATGCATTAGACTCTCTAACTAAGTACCGGTGCGTTGTTAGAACCGAAAACGAAGATGAAAGAGAAGTGCAAATTAAGAACTGTAAAAATGCAAAATATTTCGACAATTGTCCTGCTGATAAGAATACCAGCATGCAACAATTTTTGCAGCGGCAAATATATATATATATTTCATTGCGTGATTTAGTTGTTTCTGGGCAAGCTGAAACTGAGGTTCAAAAATATTATTACAAGTTTTCATTAATATTGGATAAATTCGATTTTTTAATAATTAAAATGGTTATAATATCGGAGTTTAGCACCAAAAAAAAAGATCAGAAATAGTGATCAAATATAACTTGGGTGTTTCCGTAATGAACATCGTTGAGAAACATAATTTGTCTCGTCAGACAACTTATTATCAAATCAATGAATATAAAAAATTAAATGATATGATCAATGTTCGCCGTAAGGGCAGAAATCGAATGACAGGACCTGATGCAGACCGTCCAATCGTCCGTGCTTTTAAAAAGGACCCTCTAAAAACACCAAAGGCCGTGTCTTTGGGGTGGAATGAGACTGCATCAACTTCTATAAGTGAGAGGACAATACGGAGGCTTTTGATAGAAGCAGATATGAAAACATATATTGCAAAGCCAATACCTTTTATAACCCTTAAAAATAAACTAAAGCGGTTGGAGTTCGGGAAATAGTACATCACCAAGCTCGCTTCATTTTTGCGTATTGCCTTGTGGACGGATAAGAGTAGTTTTGAATTCCACGCATCCCAAAAAAAAGTTTTTGTACGAATTTACAAGAATTATCGTAAAAAAATTGCTCCTGTGTGTCAAAGAGTAAGCTAAGGGGGTGGAAGCGTAATGTTCTGGGGATCTGTTTCATATAATGGTGTGGGAGACTTGGTTCCCATAAACGGATTCATGAACCAGAACCGAAATTTAGAAACCTTAAACGAATATGCGCTTCCCTCCGGCGAAAAATTAATAGGAAAACAATTTTTTTCTCAACAGAACAACTAGGTACTAGGTTTTTAAGAGATGTTCAGGTTGAAACCCTCGATTGGCCACCACAAAGTTCTGATTTAAATATGATTGAAAATGTGTGGTCGCTTATAAAGCGAAATAGAAGCGCTAATCTCACCAGGACAAAAGCAGAAACCATCACTAAGATCACAATGAATTGGAAAGAGATTTCTTTAAAATACCTTGAAACCTTGGTCGATTCCGTTCCTTATCGCCTTCAAAAGGTCATAGACACCAAAGGAGGATATATTTATACCCTTGCAGGGTATTATAATTTCAGTCAGAAGTTTGCAACGCAGTGAAGGAGGCACCCCCGACCATATAAAGTATATATATTCTTGATCAGGATCAACAGCCGAGTCGATCTAGCCATGTCCGTCTGTCCGTCTGTCCGTCTGTCCGTTTCTACGTTTTGAAGCTATCTGAATGAAACTTTGTAGTTAGTCTTTTATATACTCTCACTCGTATATATGTCGGAACGGGCCGGATCGGACGACTATATCATATAGCTGCCATAGGAATGATCGGAAAATTTTTATAAAAAAATTATAGCATTTTCAGTTTTCAACAGAATTTAAACAAATTTGATATATAACCATTTTATTATACTCTACAATTTTGTGTAAAATTTTATGGAAATCGGATTACTATATCATATAGCTCCCATAGGAACGATCGAGAAATTAATACAATTAAAAATTATAACTTTTTTAGTTTTCAACAGATTTTCATCAAATTTGAGGTATATACATTTTAAATTAGTCTCAAATTAAATTAGTGTCAAATTTCATGGAAATCGGACGACTATATCATATAGGTGCCATACATCCGATCGTTTGATGTAGAGGTAAAATGCAAATCTGTGAATGTAAAACTGCAAATATAATATGTATTGTAGAATGAAATGAAAGCAGGTATTACTTCATTGTTCATGAAGTAATACCTGCAGTAGAAATATATAATTTATATTGTATGGATTCCTATTCATAGAAGTTCTATCTGCAAGGGTATATAAACTTCTGCGTGCCGAAGTTAGCTTCCTTTCTTGTTTTTATTAATTTCTAGTTTAAAATAAATTTATAAAAAATACTTGTCAGTTTAATAGTTAACAACAAATTTGTCAAAATACTTATGTCCCTTTGGAATTAATTCGTTTTCAGTTTTTATTTATTTTTAATTAGTTTTATTGTACCTAAAGGAATTATATATAATCCATAAATATTATTCTCTCTAAAATAAAAAAAAAAAATTTTAAAGAAACTGAGGCATCGCAATGACAAAATATATTTGCCGACCAGTGTACATATGTCCATATATAATAAAAGTTAGGTTAAAAAAGCTATTTTTTTTATTTAAGCTTGTAAAATAAATGTTGCCCGCGCGCTTCCTTGTTAATCTACAAAAATTAACAAAACAATCGTGTCGTTCGCGAAATACTCTGTCCGCGCTCTCTTGCTGCCATCACCAAGGGATCTCCATCGTTGAGGAAAGTGGCTGATGCACAAAAAAATTCCTTCAGTAAATCCAATCAATTCTGCAGCTAAATGTCCTCAACCCAAAATCTTGGGTTGGATTCACTGTGAGCTGCAGTAAAAACGACGTAACGCAGAACGTTGTATGACTGCTTAACAGTGAATCCAACCGCGATTCTACAGTAGAAATTCCTCAAACAACAAACAAGTATTTAACAGTTTAACTCTAGATAACCGCAGAATACTGTTAAATACCATATTTATAGTAAAAAATACAACCACAAAAAAGAAAACATTTAAAATATATATAATTTTTGTATATGTTGCAAATTAAATTGCAATTTTTTAAAATATTTTTAGTCTCAAATAATTGCTTCAGCTCCTTATTGTCTCGAAGAGTTGGTATATCCAATGTTCCTCCACTGAAGATAAAATAGACAACATTCAAAGTTAAAAAAGTTTTAAAACCAAATAAATAAAAATTTCTATAAATATACCCTGCAGTACAAGTCATCAGTAATTCATCAACGTTTCATCAACAGTCAAGGCGGTGTTGTTGATGATTCATCGATGAATGGCCATACAAACTGTTAATGAATTTAACATGGGCATGTCCCCTAGACTGCCAACAACAAAAATTCATCAACAATTCATCGATGATTCATCAACAAAATTCTCAACGGCCGGGCCATGGTACTGCCGACGACTGCCGTCTAGACTACAGTCGTAACTGTATCGTGGGCAGAGCGTCGTATTAGAAGTCGCAGTCGGCAGAGGGTCGACCCGGTAGAAGTCGCAGTCGGCAGAGCATCGCCTCGGTAGAAGTCGCAGTCGGCGCGTAGATGACAGTGGCCTATTGATGACATGCGGTACTGCAGGGAATATACTCTTGTTAATACTAACATACATATATGAAATCCGCTTCCTGCCCGTCGCAATCACTGAGTTAAATTATTTTTCACTTCTTTTTATTTAACTTTTATTCATATATCCACAAGTAAACTTTCACTAATAAAATGCGATAGAGCTAAGGCTGACCGTCTTAGTGCTATTAAGAAAACCACTTATATATACCAGAATTTACTTTAGTTGGCAGAAAAAGTTTTGGATTTTAATTAAAAACAAGAAAGGAAGCTATCTTCGGCATGCCGAAGTTTATATACCCTTGCAGATAGAACTTCGATGACTAGGAAGCCATACAATATAAAATATATATATTAATATTAAAAAACAATGAAGTAATACCTGCTTTCATTTCATTCACCTATACATATTATATTTTCAATTTTATATTCACAGATTTGCATTTTTGCTCCACATCTAACGATCGTTTGTATGGCACCTATGTGATATAGTCGCCCGATTTTCATAAAATTTGACACAAAATTTAAGACTGATATAAAATGGCTATATCTCAAATTAATGAAAATCTGCTGAAAACTGAAAACGTTATAATTTTTATTTGTATTCATTTTTGGATCGTTCCTATGGCAGCTATGTGATATAGTAGTCCGGTTTTTTAATAACTTTACACAAAATTGTAGATTAAAATAAAATGGCTATATCTCATATTTGATGAAAATCTGGTGAAAACTGAAGAATTTATAATCTTTAATTTTGATAATTTCTTTTATTTCTTATAAAATGGCTATGTATTAAATTTGATGAAAATCTGTTGAAAACTGAAAATGTTATACTTTTTAATTGAATTAATTTCTCGATCATTCCTATGGGAGCTATATGATAAAGTCGTCCAATTTTCATAAAACTTTACATAAAATTGTGGGATAATATGAAATGGCTATATCTTAAATTTGTTTAAATTCTCTCGAAAACTAAAAATGTTATCGCCACCGCGATTGTCAGTCTTCCGACAACAGCCACCGCCATTCTCATTCCTCTCAAATTTCTCGATCGATTCTGGGAGCAAAATGATATATTAGTCAGATTTTCATAAAATTGTAGAATAATATAAAACGACTATATCTCAAACTTGATGAAAGTAGTGAGAGTATATAGAAGCCTAAGTTTCATTCAGATAGCTTCAAAACTGAGAGACTGTTTGCGTAGAAATGGACAGACGGACAGACGGACATGGCTAGATCGATTCGGCTGTTGATCCTGATCAAGAATATATATACTTTATATAGTCGGAGGTGCCTCCTTCACTGCGTTGCAAACTTCTGACTGAAATTATAATACCCTGCAAGGGTATAAAAATTAATAAATTGTTTAAATTTATGGTTCTGGCAAGTAAGTTTTTTAATACCCACCTAAGGCATACAAATATATATACCTAGACCAAACGAGAACAAGAAATACTCTACATAGGAAAGATCGGAAAATTAAAATAAATAAATTATAACATTTTCAGTTTTCAACAGAATTTGATAAAATTTGAGATATAGCCATTTTTATTTTTTATTTTTTTTACTCTACAATTTGGTGTAAAATTTTATGAAAGTCGGACTACTTTATCCTACATCTCCCATCCTTCCATATTAAATAAAATTAAATAATATATCTTTTTCAGTTTTCAACAGAATTTAATCAAATTTGAGATATATCAATTTTAAGTAACTTTAGAACTTTGTAAAATTCTCTGAAAATCGAACTACTATATCCTATAGCTCCCATAGGAACGATCGAGAAATTAATACAATTAAAAATTAGAACTTTTTCAGTTTTCAACAGGATTTGATCAAATTTGAGATATAGCAATTTTATGTTACTTTACAATTTTGTGTAAAATTTTATGAACATCGAACTACTATATCCTACAGCTCCCATAGGAACGATCAAGAAATTAATAATATTAAAAATTATAAACTTTTTAGTTTTCAACAGAATTTGATTAAATTTGAGATAGAGTAATAAAAAATGGCTACATCTCAAATTTGATCGAATTCTGTTGAAAACTGAAAATGTTCTAATTTTTTTTTTTTGTAAAAATTTTCCGATCATTCCTATGGCAGCGATATATGATATAGTCGTCCGATCCGGCCCGTTTCGACATAAAATACGAGTGAGAGTATATAGAAGACTAACTACAAAGTTTTATTCAGATAGCTTCAAAACTGAGAGACTAGTTTGCGTAGAAACGGACAGACGGACAGATGGATATGGCTAGATCGACTCGGCTGTTGATCCTGATCAAGAATATATATACATACTTTATATAGTCGGAGGTACCTCCTTCACTGCGTTGCAAACTTTTGACTGAAATTGTAATACCCGGCAAGGGTATAAAAATAAGTTTGGCTGTGAAAATAATTGTCAATTTGTGTAAATACTTTAGACAACTCCCGTATGTACATATACAATATCAGAATCAGCAAAAATTTGAAAGCTGGAGTTGGAGATAAATCAATTTGATTATTGTCTTTTGCTTAAATATTACACCTCGCTTTAAATTTTAGTAAAGCTAAATTGCCATGATTAATTTTTAATTTTATTTATTTATTTATTTACTTTATTTTTTTTATTTTTTTAATTATTTTTATATTTATTTATGTTTTTATTTTTTTATTTATTTATTTAGTTATTTATTTATTTTTTATTTATTTATTTATTTATTTATTTATTTATCTATTTATTTATTTATTTATTTATGTATTTATGTATTTATTTATTTATTTATTTATTTATTTATTTATATATTTATGTATTTATTTATTTATTTAATTATATATTTGTTTTTTTACTTATTTATTTATTTATATATTTTAGTAGTTTCGGATCCGAACCATTCCCTGATTAAACGAGCTGCAGCTGCAAATCAAATACAAGAATAGACAGAAGATGAATATAGATGACCAAGTCAAAATTAATGTCGCTATTATCTGCCATAAAGTCAGCAGCCAGTATCGAAACTCCGGGATCGGCTGCTGTACCACTAACTCATGTGCGACTTCCGAATGTGGCATTGTCAAAATGTAGTGGAAATTATTCTGAATTTAAAACCTTTATAAAGATGCCAGAATTCTACTTATCAAAAAATTCAACCATCTAATTTCATGTCTCTATGGTGAAGCTTTAGGAATAATTAAAAAGTGTCGAGCTTGATACCGCTCACACCATATTCTGCTTCACAGATACACAGTGCCTGATAAAAGTTTAACTTTGCAGCCAGATCCCAAGCGACGGAAAGGCGCTCACCTCCGGACACCTGTTGACAGGCGGTGTCGCAGCACCAGTACTCTGGACCCCGGACCAAGCGGGTCTCAGTTGCTTGCGGTGATGGTGGCTTGACTTGTCAGTCAGGCAAATGTTTTGGCGGCGATGGTCCCGGAAGTATATCCTGGGCCTACAAATCCGAGTCGAGTGGCACCACAAGCAGGACAACGTCGAGGAGGGACAGATCGTCGTCGTGGCAGTGGACAACCGGCCGCCTGAACTTAGCTCCAAGGGCTGATCGTCGCGACGGACGCACGCATGGACAACGGCATGGTCTGGGTCGTCGACCTTAGAAGAAGCGATGGAACTGTTTTCCGAAGGGCGATCCAATGTGTTGTCCGCTACCAATGTGTTGAAGCCGTTTAGGCGTTTAACGGGGCCGGTGTTTTCTGGATGTAGTTAATTTAGTTCATGTAGTAAAAAACTCGGAGTCTAGTCTATATTGGTTTAGGGCGAAGGCGAACACAATAAAGCTCTCTCGCGTTCTTCGCGAATTCACCTAGCCTTCGCCAACCGTCGTGTAAGCTAGTCTAAGCAAAAATATGTTGAAATAGATTGATTCGTATATGATAACTGAAATCGATCATGTCTTTCGTTTTTCGCTCGACAACTGTAATAAAGCACATTAACTAATTAGGTATGGTTCAAAAAATTTTTGGCAATAAGTAGAAAAAAAGGGTTCACGCATAGGTGAGTTACTCGGGTCTCCACGTCGAACGTTCAAAAAATCTTATCTTCAATACTCTTGTAAAGTGTTACTATAAAAATATTTGTTATTAACTGATAAAAAGTTCTATAATATCCGAGATTACGGTTCTAAGACAACAATTTCCCCACTTGAGTTATCATTTAAATTATTGCGATCACTAACATCTGCTGATTGTATTGCATGCAAAACCACACATTTTCTTCACTTATTGCGTTTACAGTTTTTATAATTTTCGTGCACAAAAAGAAATAAAAGGTTTGAAAGCACAAGCTGTTACATTACATTTACCGGATATAGTCGTTCAATCTAACTAATTGTACCAATTTTATTAATTTTCAGACTTTATCTCATCTATTTATATAATAGGTTAGGTTATGAAGGCTGCCAGGCAGAGCCCAGCACACATATAAATCTATTGTTTCACCGAGTACTCTTTCTCGGACTGCTTTGAAGAAGTTGAGTATATATATGTATCTTGATAATATTTTCCAGTTTGTAGAGATTCATTAGAAATGGACTGCCAAGATTCTTAAGTCTAGTTCTGAAAAAGCCTAGGCAGAACCAGAAGAGGTGGTTCTCTCTCCATTTTTTTTATTATTTCTTCTTGGACGTTGATGCACTAAGGTCAGTACATTCAAGTGGCCCGTATGACACCAGGCACGTGCCTGTTTGGGTTAGGTGTTAGTAGGCGCGATGAAGAATATAGGACAGAATACGAGGAAAATTGACTACCGGCGTGCTGCCAGATTGTTAGCTTGCATGCTTACTAAGTGTGTTAGTATTAAAGATTTTAATTTGGGAAGGGTATCTTCGTTAGAGATTAGTGTGTACAAATCATTATAATTTGCACATAGCACTCTAAAAGGTTCATGCAGTTCAAAGGAGGCTCTACAGTGGCGCAACACTAATGGGATATAGGATCTAGTAGTTCTACATGGTACATGGAAATTAAGCTGACTCAACAAGTCAGCACTTTCCACATCACCATGTATAAGGTTAAAAATAAAGGTTATCCCTAGCATCGTTCTACGATTGGCTAAGGACGGCAAGTTTATTAATAGGAATCTACTAGAGTAGGAAGGTAATCTTCGGTTTGCATCCCAATTTAAACCGCGTAGAACGAAAAGTAAAAAGTTCTTTTGAACCGACTCAATGCGTTTACTATGGACGCCGTACTGAGGGCTCCAAACGCAGCGTCCATATTCTAGGATAGGACGAACTAAGGAAGTATATAAGGATTTAGTAACATAGGGGTCATTGAATTCCTTCGACCACCGTTTAATAAACCCAAGCACACCCCTGGCTCTATTCACCATAGACGAAATATGATCAATAAAGTCAAGTTTTGGGTCCAAGCGGACGCCCAAATCGTCAACAGAATTAATTCTTTCCAAATAGCAGCAGTTCAGCGTGTAAGTAGCAAGCTTAAGAACGACACGTGAGAATGTCATTAGCTTGCATTTCGAGTCATTTAAGTTTAATAAGTTTACACGGCACCAAGTTTGAAAATTATTAAGATCTGTTTGTAAATCCGACTGGCAGGCAACGTCATTGTATTGCACGCTAAGCTTGACGTCATCCGCGTACATAAGTACTCTGGAGTTAGTCAAGACTTTGGGCAGGTCATTTATAAATAATGTAAACAATAAGGGTCCCAAATGGCTTCATTGCGGGACGCCAGATGTAACCCTTAGAACATTGGATAAATTATTCTTAAAGAGGACCTTTTGCGTCCTGCCATTCAAATAACTTGAGATCCAATTAAGAAGATCACTTGGAAAACCCATTGAATCGAGTTTTCTAACGAGGAGAGAATGATTAACAGAGTCAAATGCTTTACTGAAATCAGTATAGATTACATCTGTCTGACAATTATTATGGAAGCCCTTTATAATATAGGAAGAGAGCTCCAAAAGATTTGTTGTTGTTGATCTTCGCTTCATAAAACCATGTTGACATGGAGAAATAACCGATCTACAAAGGTGCTGTAAGTGAGGGGTGATAATGTTTTCAAATAATTTAGGGATGGCCGACAACTTAGAGATTCCTCTATAATTGCTGGCATCCAATTTTTTGCTAACTTTTTTGTGGAGAGGAATAATAAACGATTTCTTCCAAATAATGGGAAAGTGGGAGGTTTCCAAGGACAAGGTAAACAATTTCAGAAGGGGATAGCACAGGGCGTCGGCACAATACCTGAGCACACAGCCAGGAATTCCGTCGGGACCTGGCGAATAAACTGGCTTGAAACGATGGAGATCTAAAAGGAGAGAGCTTTCGTTTAGGCTAGGACAGAAAATTATGTTTGATTTGGGTATGTCGTAGGAATAGGTCTGGTGTAGATACGAAGAGCTAGAATAGGTTGTTTGAAAAAACTGTGAAAATAGATCGGCTATTGCCTGATCATTATTTGCATTAGTATTTTCAAATGAAAGCGAGGATGGATTTGTTTTAGGCTTACGTTTAGTGTTAACGAAATTATAAAACTGTTTTGGGTCCTGTGAGAACTGGGCCCTACAACGAGTTAAATAATTTTTATAACACTACGCGTTCAGCACGGTAAAGTTTGACCGAGCTGATAAATAAGATGAAAGGGCAGATTGAGAACCGGTGATTTTAAATTTAGCATACAGTCTAGATTTTTTATTTTTAAGTCGGCTCAACTCTTTAGTAAACCACGGCGGTTTATTCGAGCTTGGCGGATAATATAACGGAACACATTCAGTAAAAAATGAATTCATGGCACTGTAAAAAATATCAACGGCAACAGCCATGTCAGTGCACATGTATAGATCAGACCAATTGAACTCGTTTATAAAATTATTCAGCCGTTCAAAGTCCGTTTTGAGAAAACATAGGACTTTATTGGCTGGACGGTCAGAAATATTCTGTACGTCACACCCAATATCAAGAGTCACATCGAAAGTTGGATGATAAGGATCTTCGGGCTGCGTCAGAGGCGCCACCCTTGCTAAACTGACTCTCGCAGGATCAGAGACGAAGCAAAGATCGAGCAAGCGCTGTAAGGAATTTTGAACATGGTTGACTTGAGACAGCGAAATGTCAAACAAGCCAGCGATAAAGTCATGTTGTGTAGGTGTATGGAGAGTATTGGTGGAAATTTTTGAGCACCAAATAGCACCAGGGATATTAAAATCTCCTAGAACTACCAACTGGTCTCTATCCAAAAGTCTACTGGAAACCATCTGAATAGCGGAAAGGTGATTCCCATAAATAGAAAGTTCCGACAGTGGAGGTATGTAGGAACATGTAATAAAAATGGAGCTACCTTTGATAGATAGCTTCACACAGAGGAATTCAAAATCGTTGCATTCCTCGAAGGTTAATAATTCTGACGTGAGTGAGGAGTCCACCGCTATAAGAACTCCACCCCCGCGTCTGATAGGGCGATCTAGCCGATATACCGTGAACACAGCTGGAAAAACTTCGGAGCTCAGAATCTCCGGCTTTAACCAGGTTTCTGTGAGCACAATAACCTGAGATACAAACGAAAGGCTATCAGAATACAAGTTAGGAAGCTTACTACGTTAGCTCTGGCTCTGGTTTTGCCTTGTATAAAGTCGAGAACATCTTCCGATTGGTTATCTGCCGTGCCATTGTCGGCCGGTATTCCGGGCCTAACACCCTGGGCAGATATATTTGTGTGAACGGGACTTTGAGGGGTCAATATTTGCGACCCCTCAGGGGATAAAACAGAAATCAGCGGCGGGCACTCCCGCTGCACATTCGGATACCGAATCTTTTCTAGCGCTCGATCTCAGCACTCTTGGAATTAATGCTGAGGTCGAGGGCTGTACCGTGGGAGGCTGCTGCTGAGAGCCTGTTGCAGGTAGTTGGGGTCCGTCTACATGCTGCCCACCAATAGCAGTTTTTTTGCGCCTAGGAGACTCATTTAATAGCGTAAGGCTATTAAATTGGGTGTCCAGCGCCAAGAACATATCAAGAGTTTTACGAAAACTCGTTAAAATACCCTTAAAACCGCTTTTGGTTTGCCGCATGAAAGACATCATCTCCCTTTCTACATCGCGACAGGCCTCACAACAGAAACGCAGGCCGATGTTTGTTTTTACATCGTCCACCGTCCGAGCTACAACTCCAATACACTTGGCGTGCATGACGTTGTCGCACAGCCAGCAGCCGATTGTAAGGTCACCTGCAGCAATTGCCTTTTTGCAGGTTTTGACGAAACAGACAATATATATAAAGACTTACCACTGTACTTGTACTTTGAAAAAATAACAACAGAGCTATTAAGAAAGAAGTGAAGAGTCTCAGCGAGAGCAAGAGCGGGAGAGCGAATGAGATGAGATGAGATAAGAAGTGCAGCGGCACAGCTAAAGCGAGAGAGTGAGAGAGCGTGGGAGATAGATAGATAAAACGTTTAGCTGTTGCGACGGCGCAAACAAAAGCTAGACGAAGAAGGCACAAAAAGGAATGCAAAATATGCAAAAGCTAACACTAGCAGCACAACTAAATTGGAAAATAAAGCCAATTATGTACACAAATTAGAATAGCTGCATGCACACGCGAAGTGAACGGGAAGTTATAAATACAAATTAGGAATTTTAAGTTAACCCCGGTGGTTAGAATCAATCTTTAATACAAAACGAGAGCGCAAGAAAAAAACACGTCCGTTCACTTGGAAAGATAAAATGATATTACTATTCATTATTATTACTATTCATCTACACTAAAGCTATCTGCCCTTACTGTTGCTTTACCTTTTCTTACATCCGTCTGAAATAAAAATGAATATCGCTTACACTGCAAGGGAATTTGAGTTTAATAGTATTATCATTGGAGAAAACTAATACTTTTTGGCTATTTGACAATTGCTCGGATGTGAAGTGCGAAGGTGTCGCTTGTGACGCGTTCCGGGCACATTAGAATAAGTAAGAACTTAGAAGTTAATAGAATAAAAGGGAAAATAATGAATAACTAAATAGAACATAAAGAGTCAAAATAATGAAGTAATAAATTACCGGTATAGCAGAAGGCAGAAGAACGGCTAGAAAAGAAATTTAATTCAAGCACGCGCGTGCTCCCAATATCGCGAGTAGTCACACATTAATCAGGTCCAAGTTATATATTGTAGCTAGTTTCTTATAGTTCCTTCCAAACTTTCCCGGACCACTTCAGGGTCACAATGTACGGGGCGGTTCACCGATCTGCCTCTCCCGTGGATAACCAATAACAAAAACTCCTTTCTTGAAAACTTACGGATCCAACAACAACTTCTTCCGTGCATGATTTCCGGGTCCAACAAAAACTTCTCTCGTGTATGATTTTCGGCTCCAACCAATAGCATTTCTGCGATGACGTACGAGGCCAGTCACTTATTTGAAAGATGACTTGCGGGTCCGGCACTAACCTCGCCGCGCTTTCTTGCGAGTCTGACTCCTTCAAGGTATTGGGCTCCTTATCCAATCAAGGCAAGCATAGCCGAACGACAAGAAGCAATCCGAACGGCCAGAGCCGACACCCCGGTCTATACACTTCTTGTAACCATCTATGATCAAATTAATACATTAAGATACTACTACAGCGTACACTCGCAATGTTCTCCCTGGAAATTGGGGACCCCCGTTTTCTAGTCCAGAGGATCCCTACCCCCAGTCTTGATATTAAACGTAGAAATTAAAACGAACATACAAGTTGGATCGGCCTGCCGTGCCCAATATTTCCTCAGACCATTGTTTGTGTGCTATTGACTGTTCACTCTTAATATTATGTGTTGTCCTTAAAATGCAGTTTCATCCTTTTACTCGTCTTTGTACTTATCTATTTCCATGTTCGTTTCAGATGTATCGGTAACAGGCTTGTCCAAGCCCCCCTGGTAAAACAAACACTTGTTATATCTTAAAAACAAAAAATCTAGTTTGTACAAAAAGTGTTTGAAATCGTACTAGTGACCTATCGAAATATGAATCCGTCCGTTAAATCGACAAGCTAGGGTTTTAAATACATTGCTCAATGCAGTAATATCATAAGCGCTGACCCAAAAAATTTAACCCCGTAAACTCTAAATGAAAGTCTAATGTGTAGCCATTGCCTTTTCATTTTCAAAATAGATCTGAGTCATCTTCATTAAAAATTTCGAACATGTTTTTTGATTTCTTCTTTCTTATCCTCTACTCTACTATAACAATATTTCAGTTCCATGTCATAAAGTCAGTGACATTCTTAAAGGCCTGCTTTTCCCAGAAATGTCTTATTCAGCGGGCCTTGACAAAATGCCTAGAAGTTTTTTTCAAAAATTATGCCGAAGATTTATGTGGCCACGCATATTCTCAATCAATCTTTGCGGTACTTAAAGTTTCCCATAATTTGGAACAAAAATTTCATTATCCATCTATAAAAAAAGGATCTAAGTCCTTTGTCACTAACTAATGTGGTATCGTTAAGCTCTCTGCCTTACCAAAGCTTATTGAGCAGTTAGTGACCCAACAACGCAACCATATCTAGGCCTGGTTTCCTTAACAAGTGTCAAACTGATGTTGTTCTTACTGTTTTTTCAAAGCGTTCGACTCGGTAAACCGCAGCCTTCTTTACAACATTTCTCTTCTTGGTTTTCCACTAAACCAACTTGACTGGATTTCTGCTTATCTATCAAATACAACTCAACGTATTCTCTTCAATAACCAACCATCGTCTGCAGTATGATAAATGTGTACTCTAGTTCTCTTCAAGGCAGTCGTCTCGGAGCATCATTTTTAGTTATTTTTATAAATGATCTACCAAGCATCATGTGCCGTGAGTTTACTTTATCTGGCTATCATATTTTGACCAATCCTCCCACACAATCCCACAATCTGACACAATTGAACTGTAGTTATGGTGTTCAAACAACTTTCTGTTTTTAAATCATACGAAATGCAAATCCATGACTTTTTGTTGAATATTGGAAACTGTAGATTTGAACGAAATACACAAGTAAATGACCTTAGTGTTTTGTTTGATAGCAAATTATGTTTCAATAGCCACATATACATTACTCTCGGTTAAACTAGCCTTCAAAACTTTTAATTATAATTTTTTGACATTCAACTGTCTTTGTATGTTTTTGATTTTTATTTTATTAATTTTTTTTTGACTTTGTTCCTATTTTGTTTGTTTAAGTTATAGTTATATAGCATACTACTAAGCAATCATTGTTAACTGAATATAATTATATTACGACACATACTCGTTATTCGGTCAGAGGTAAGGGTACGCTTTACAATGACAGTCATTTGATATTCCTGAAATAGATAAACATAAAATAACATCAGACTGCTTAATTTTTAGACCCTTGAAGTGAATTAGTCATCTACGAACATATATATTATATATATTCTTGATAAGCATCAACAAGCGAGTCGATCTAGACATGTCCGTCTGTCTACTGACCGGCTGTGCTTCAGTCCGTCTGTCCTTCTGCCCGTCTGTCTTTTTGTCCGTCTATCCTTCTGTCAGTGTGTCCGTTTCTACGCAATCTAGTCTCTCAGTATTTTGCAGATGGTCTTTTATATACTTTTACTCGAATACAGGTCGGAACGGACCGGGTTGGACTACTATATCATTTAGCTGCCATATGCACAATTATAACTTTTTATATCCTTGCAGGGTATTATAATTTCAGTCAGAAGTTTGCAACGCAGTGAAGGAGGTACCTCCGACCACATAAAGCATATATATTCTTGAACAGGATCAAAAGCAGAGTCGATCTAGCCATGTCCGTTTGTCCTTCTGTCCGTCTGTCCGTTTCTATGCAAACTAATGACTCAGTTTTAAAGCTATCTAAATGAAACTTTGTAGTTAGTCTTCTATATACTCCCACTAGTATATAAGTCGGAACGGGCCGGATCGGACGACTATATCATATAGCTGCTATAGTAATAATCGGAAAATTTTTACAAAAAAAAAATGGTAACATTTTCAGTTTTCAGCAGATTTAAGTCAAATTTAAAAGATAGCCATTTTATGTTAGTCTTAAATTTTGTGTAAAATTTTTTGCAAAATCGGACGATTATATCATATAGGTTCCATACAAACGATCGTTAGATGTAGAGGAAAAATGCAAATCTGTAAATGTAAAACTGCAAATATAATATGTAAAGGTGAATGAAAAGAAAGCAGGTAATACTTAATTGTTTTTTAACATAAATATATATAAATTCGTTGATTTTTTTTCTTTTCTTATTTTTGCAAACATATAATTTATATTGGATATTTTATTAATGTTAGAATTGCAATCTGCAAGGGTATACAAACTTCCTTTTCTTATTTTGTGCACCCAAATTGTTTTGGCTTCTGGGTTAATTTTACCTTTTTTATCGATCGTACTAATGTCAGCCTGGTTTGGCAAGTCCCGGCTTCCAAAATATCTAAGTCGATATACAGACTTTTATAAGATAAACTTATTTTGAAAATCAGTCTTTATGCACTGGATTTAGCGACTTTTAAAATCGTTTTTAATAATCGAAATCGAACTGTTACAGCCGGAACTAATAAGTTACTAACTTAAAACCACGCCTTCCCCGTTTGTTTCCAATCTTGGTATCCATCCCTGCCGCTGATTATGTATCTTGTGGCATTAGTCTTGGTAGTCACTGTTTCCTGAAAACACATTATTGGTGTTTACTGGTAATAAGAACTTAACATCTTATAATTATTGACTGTAATTTTTTCAAAACTCAATAAAACATATTTACAATCACTTTGCTCAATAAAGGTCACTGTTTCCTGAAAACACATTATTGGTGTTTACTGGTAATAAGAACTTAACATCTTATAATTATTGACTGTAATTTTTTCAAAACTCAATAAAACATATTTACAATCACTTTGCTCAATAAAGGTCTCATCGAGGTCTTAAATCTCATACCGCACATCAGGCAGCAGAAACAATTTTTGCAATATTAATCTAGAGATTAATTCGGAAGTTAGTTCTAGAAGAACTAGTAGCTCCAAGAGTTTAACTGAGGACCTAAAAGATTCAATAGGCAATAGACTCGTAAAAGCCAGAAAAGACAATGCCTTTACAGATGAAGCAAAAACATTAGCAGGTGACTTAAAGCCATTTATGAACCATGAACCAAAGTAGCACTCTTACCGCTTCCGTGGAGGAAAGTAATGGTGATATTTATACCAAAACAAGGCAGGAGGGGATGGAGACGCTAATAGACATACACATAAGAGACAAAGGCAGAGTTATCACTTATCAGATACCCAACATGCATGCCGTAAAGGTTGTTCAAATAAAGCAGAAGTACATGAAAGGGTGAGTCACGACGAGAAAATACTAAACTACAAACAATACATGTTTCCAGACATAGAAGGTGCGTTCAAATACTTGAACTTCAAATCTATACTGGGCTCTTTCAACTCGATAGGCATTAAGAGTGGCATTAAAAAGTGGATAGCCGAACTGGGTGGTACTCACCTCATTCTGTGGGTTAGGTATTAACCCAAGCAAGACAAAGCTAAAGCTCTGCACAAAAATATTAAAGATCCCCTAAGAAAGGCATCGCACTAAAATTATCAAAGCAGGCGAGGAATCGGTGTTAGGGAAGCAGTGATAGCTCTAAACTATTGTGGGCAAAAAAAACTGGGGACTCCCCCCAAAGACTGCAATGTGGCGCTACACAACAACGTCGCTCTGAACGTCATCGTAGATATAAGGCGGATTGACTTGTTGATCAAGGATAATGCAACACAGAGTGCGATAGACTAAAGCAAAATTGCTGGATTGAACTCGGCATAGGGCATCGCACAAAACTTGATGGTGTTACAGCGCTTGAGATTGAAGATTCTGACTATATGATCATCGAAATGAGATTCGAAAATCGCTGCAGGAACACTTTCCCAAGGAGGAGAGTGGACTAAAGACACAGTGACCAAAAAGGACGAGGTATTATTCTGCACTGATGGCTACAGTGTGGGGGCTGGGATTATCTCTAGAAGCTGACGCTAAATAACTTTTAGCCCCTAAAATCAACAACAGTCTTCCAGGCTTAGGTACTCGAGATATGGGAGGCACGAGAGATCAAGGCAGCTTGGCTTGAGGGATATAAAAGTGAGGTTTTATTCTGATAGTCCAGTGCCTATAACAGCTATAATAGCAGTGAACACGAACTTACAATAAATGCAAAGTGCATTGGAGTCCTAAATGAACTTGATGGATACAACAATGTCAACATAACCTGGGTGTCAGGGCATACTAGCACATGCTAGCTCAGCAAAACAGCAACATTTAAAGGATAATAATACCGCCAAATGCGGTTCAGTCAGTTATCCATAACTAGTTAAAAACTAAAACCACCAGAGAATGGTTAGCTTTGGGCCAACACAGAAGATTGAAGTTCGACAGTAAACGCACATAAGAAATGATATCTCTAAGGAAGACGGATATCAGTACGATCCCGGCAGACTCCACTGTCCATTGGGCGGTGGATTCGCATGCAAAAAAGTGTCTATAGCACCAACTGTAGAAGCTGCACTTGCTCCGTCACCGTTAAGTATTAAGTTATACCAGAATAGGCACTTCGGTGCGTACCAGATAGAATTGCTGGGTGAAGTAGGAAAGCTCAAGATTACAGATATCATTGTTTCTATCAACGATTCAGGATGGTGCGGAAGAGGGAAAATTTAAAACATGTAACAAACGGTGTAGAGCATAACGGAACCCAGCTCTAATTGGAGGCTCAAGAGACGTCCGCACCACTTTTACCTACTTACCTAATCCGAAAGCTATATCTAACAATTTTAAACTCACTTAATTTTGTTTGCCACTCCATAGAAAAATACATTTTGTAAATATTATATATATATATATATTATTCCTTACTAAATCATAATATGGTAAAATATTTACCTCTACTCCCACTAAAACAAATTACCATTCACTATAAAAATGTTCTCAACTTATAAGGGCTCTACTGCTACTTATAATCACAGTCTCGGGTACATTCTATATTTTTCAATTCAAAATAGAACATTTTATGAAGTTTCAGTATTTACCCTTCAGTACCAAAATTCCTTTCCTGTCCGATTCCTGGTGTCATGTTTTAAAAACAAAAACAAATCTCATGGGTTTCGGTAAGAGAACTCCGAAACAAAGTAGGCAATGATTATTCTACCAGTATTCGGATACTAATACTAATTAATTGTTGTTTTCTAAGGGATTCGGAGCAGCGGTTCCGAAATTAGATTGAGATGATGAAAAATATTATTTAACGAAAAAAAGAATCGATATTCTCATTTTTGAAATCGATTTTTTCACAGCTCTAATGACAGCTGAAGTATTCACAAGTGTTTTGCATTGTAATTTATTAAGTATTGTTAAAAGGTAAGTTTATTTGTATTCATTTAATAAATTCATTTCCCGAATTGCTTTTCAACCTGGACTCTTTTTTAACATAGACGGTGGGAACGGAAGGCCATTATATATATCCAGAATTTGTTTTCTTCTTAATTTGTGTGTATATATTTATGAAAAATATTGTCCATTTTATTTTAACATACAAATGTATTTTAATTATATATTGACGAGACAACAGCCGGAAGGAAAGACCCGTAACATACGTTTAAGGGAAATGCAAGAAGTTATGCTAAAAAAATGGTGGTAATCATTGAACAAATAATAAAGTTTTTTAAATGAATAAATAATAAAAAAAATTGATTATAAATTGCGTCAGATATTTACTACTTATATGGCGTGGGGTTCCGGGGATCTTTTACACGTTTTCCTCTGGGATTCCTGTCTGATTATACTCTAAATTCCCCTACGATTCCTTGGTGATTTCGGCTGGTACTCCTTTGAGAGTTCTACCTGATTCTACTTTGAATTCCCCTACGATTACTGCCTGATTCCGTCTCAAATTCCTGTATGATTCTGTTCAGAATCCCTTCCAAAATTCCTTTCTGATTCAAGCGGGAATTCGTGCCGAAATTCACGACAAATTCCTAGCAGGATTCCTTTATGATTCCCTGAAAATTCCTCGGGTAGTCCGAATTCAGGTTTGCTAACACCTACTGTATGGAAATTCCTGGATGGCTTGTATGAAAGCATTTTTGTTTTTTTGCAATGACCCATTTTCCATAAGGCTTTCCAGACTTTAGGTGAAGTCGGCTTCGATTTTTATACTCTCGCAGGGATTTATAGTTTTAGTCAGAAGTTTGCAACACAGTGATTGAGACATTTCCGACCATATAAAGTATATATATTCTTGATCAGGATCAGCAGCCTAGTCGATCTAGGCGTGTCCGTCTGTCCCCCCAACTGTCCGTACGTCTGTCCGTTTGTACGCAAACTAATCACTTGAAGCTATCTGAATGCAACTTTGAAGTTAGTCTTCTATTTACTTTGTTACATGTAGAGGAAAGCGCAAAACTATAAATGTAAAACAGTAAATATATTTTTTGTTACATAAATATATATAATTTATATTGTATTTATTCCTAGTGATCAAGCTGCAACCTAAAAGGATATAAAAATTTTGGCGTGCCAAATTTAACATTTATTTAGCTAATAAACGTTTGTTACCCAAATCTTCAGACCACTTGCTAACTATTACTCATTTTCTTGGTACCTTCCCAACATGTCGACTACAACTCGATGAGAATTATAAGCTTCAATGCGAGACCAGAAGAAAACCAAACGCACGATTGTAATTAAAGCTTTTGTTTTACTTTTGAGGTGCTATACATATAAAATAATTTCCTGCACATTTTAAATAAATGCCTCAACCTACATACTAAAATTTATGAAAAGGCAATTTTATAATTTATTGGTTGCACCTAACAATAGATAGATCACAAACCTGTTTTTACTGGACCTTTCGGCTTAGTTTCATAATTAAAATAATAAAAGACTAATATAAAAACTAATCAAAAAGAGTAAAAATCTTCATAATACGTTCAATTATTAATTAAGTAGTTGAAATAAGGCAGTTTCATATGCATGAATTAAGAATTTATTAAATTTTACTTACCATACATATACCGAACAACGAAATCTACACGGTTATCCCATGAATAAGCCATAACGACGGTATTTGAAACTAGAAACTAAAAATTCACAATAAAATGTACATAAGTATTGTAATCGAGTGTTTAGTTAGTTATATAGTAAATATAAGCTCCTTACCTTCGGAGTAGTTTACTTCAGACTAACTAAATGCTGTATATCTCAGCTACATTGGCAACATTAATTTAATTGCATGTATCTAAACATTATATATAAATACATTTATTGTATAGGAAATGCATTTTAGGTATATATTTACAAATAAAATTATACATAGATGTGCAATCTGAACAAAATATATGGATATATATAAATATATACGTGCATATCTAGATGAACATATATATATATATATATATATATAATGTACATATATATATATATTGTACATATATATATATATATGTACATATATATATATGTATATATATAAAACTAAATTACACAAAGTGCACACATATATATATATACATATATATATATATATTATTATATATATAAATATTACGAACGCTTTTTGTATTTCTCCCCTTATTCCGATTCTCTTCTTTTGTCACATAATGCAATCTTTACTGTAGTTATACATATGTAGATGTGAAGACAATGGTATATTCTTAGAACATGCTTAATCTATTATAAAAAACACATTTTTTAGAAAATAACACATCAAAATATTTTCGGTTTTTTTTTTTTTTTTTGAATACGAATTTAGCATTAGGTATTCTGTATGGCATACAAAGCTATTTATAATACTAGCTTACCCGGCGAACTATTTACTGCCCTATAATATCTTTTACCTTTTTATCTGAACTTGTTTAAATTCTTAATAAAATATTGCTGTCAGTATATTAATAAGTCTAAATTATTCAAAACAACAAAAAGTTTTATACCTCAACCACCTCAACAACGAATACAATATAAATTATATATATTTATGTAAACAAAAAACATTTACAGTTTTGCAGTTACAGTTTTACATTAAAAGTTTTGCGTTTTACTTTAAATGTAATAATCGTTTGAATAAAAGCTTTACGATACAGTAGTCCAACTTTCATAAAATTCAAACCGAAATTCTAGAAAAATGAAAAATGGCTATATCTCAAATTATATACAAATTTTTATACATTGGAAAAGTTATAATTTTTTTTCTAAAAATTTTTCGGTCGTCAGATCCGGCCCGTTTCGAAAAATAAACGAGTAAGAGTATATAGAAAACTTACTGCAAAGTTTTATTCAGATAGCTTCAAAACTGAGAGATTAGTTTGCGTAGAAACAAACAGTCTGATATGACTAAATTGACTGGGCTGTTGATCCTGAACAAGAATATATATACTTTAATGGTCGAAATTGTCTCCATCACTGCGATGCAAGCTTCTCGCTAAAATTAAAATACCATTCAAATGTATAACAAATTGTTGATATTATAATGCTTTATGATACACAGTATTCTTAGTTTTATTTTCTAGCTCGTATATAAATAGTTTTGATGGTATTCCGAAACGGGAATAGTCGACATATAATAATATAATTTTCAAGATTTATGCCACAAACACTTACCGACTGTCGTTGTGATTTATTTGTCGACATTGGAAATGCTGGCCGCACTGGAATTTTAAACTGTTTAAGGGGGTAGACCACCCTGACATTTTTGAAAAATCTTTTTTTTTTTGGGTTTTACATAATTTTGATGGCAATATCCTTACGGTCATTTTAAAATATTGGGCTTAAAAATATCTCATTATTTGTGGTTATTGCAGCCATAAGAAGTGAGTGCTGCCGGTATACCTTAGAGTACTTTCTTTATCTTCTTTTGCGATTTTCTCAAAACTTAATTTTTTAAAACGGTGTACATGATTTCTCAAAAACTGCCAGACCGATTCCTTTCAAATTTTTAACACAGCATCTCTATAACCATGACGTAGGACTTTTCTCGATATGATTTTTTTTTAGTTTTAAATTTAAAGAAAAAAAAATCGTAAGAAAAAATCAAATTTCAAAGTTATCCCATTTGCTAAAAAAAAAAATTTACAAAAACGGCTGCGTCATGCTATAGCCATACTTCTATAGTTTATAAAAAATTTTGTTTTTGAATTTTGGATAACAAATGTGCAGCATGTACAGCATAAGACCACTCCCCAAAAAAAATGCTTTTTTGACTAGTAAAGCTGTTGGATGCGCCTCAGAAACAGTACAGTAATAAGGCTGATCTCCTCAACCGAAAGAAGGCCTTTTAACTGAACAGCTTTGGCTTTGCAATTGGGAATGAAACTCTGAATGTATGCAAATACGCGCTGCAACTTATCAAAAGTGTTGATGAATTTGCAGCTCGATGAAGCATCAATCCAAACGGCAAACGGCAAACGGCGGAAGATCCTTAACTGTCTCCAGCGGTGAGGGCCAATTCGACGAGTTTTGAAGAAGTAAAGAAGGTCCGTTAACCCAAAGGGAATGAACCAGTAATTTTCTTGGGGTACATCCTAGCGACACTACATTTGCCGGGTTTAAAATTGTAGGAACGTGATGTCAAGTCATGTCTTTCTTCATCTCCTGTATTTTCGCAGTTCTGTTTGACACAAGTACTTTGACCTCCCTCGGGGACTTGCAAATCCATGCCAACACAATAGACGTCGGACCAGCAATGAAATGCGCAATCGAAATCTATAACTATAAGCACAGCCAATAATAGTGCTGCTGAGAGTTCCAATCTTGGAATCTCAAAGCCTGTAAGGGAGCTACTCTCGACTTGGCACAGAGCAGATGAACTTTTTATTCTCCATTAACCGCCGGTCGCAAATACATATAAGCACGCTCCATACGCCGATAGGCTAGCATCGCAGAATCCATGCAACTCGACGGAAGCCTGTGGTTGCATTGCGAATCGTGGAAATTTTATGTTCTGGATGACTGCCAACTGAGAAACCAACTCCCCCCATGACGAATGGACTCTGGTAATACGTCATCCTAATCCACGTTAGCACTATATTAGGATTGCAAAAAGGTTTTAGATTTTGTAATAATTGGTGTAATAAGTCCAAGAGGATTATAAAATTTTTCAATTGTTGGCAATGCAATTCGTTTGGTGGGTCGATGAGTTGTAAGTATTTGAGAGAAATTAAATAGGAGCTGATCAGACGCCGGATCCCAGGCCAATCTCACCGCCTTGGCGATGCCTGATGCATCGTGGAATTTTATTAACTGATCCATGTCGCAGTCAGACTCCCCATCGAGGGCTCCTTCATCATTCGAACACCATTTGCGGATTGGAAAGTGTCCTCGAATTTCTTCCACTTCTTCAACTGAATCACGATCAGAAATTAAATCATCCACGCATAAATCCCTGCGAACAATTTTTTCTCCAACTGTGAATGATTCCTCATCATAGGAGAGCTGTTGCATTGCTCTTATAGCCAAGAAGGCAGCTGGCTTTACTACGGCACCAAGTGTGTCATCATCAGAATGATTACTAGGATCCTTGATGATGGCAGCAAAGACAACGAAGTTTGGTGTTCTAAAGTGTTGGCAGCGCGCTATCCAAATGAATTTGTCCGGTAGAAATTATTTGGAAAAATAGGCCAGCACCAATTAGAGAATCTATTCGTTCTGATCGATTAAAATAAGGATCAGCGAGCGATTTATTTTGCGGATTTTTCCATGATGTTGCATATTTATTGAAATGGGGCTGATAATCAGTGATACTATTAATCACGACCGCGGAGAATGAGGCACGATAGCTTGCACTTCGGGATTGCGCTAGAATGTCGACTGCCTTATCAGAATTCAGGGAAGATTCACCAATCCCAGAGACTAGTGTGTGCGACTTTCCATGATTCAAATTTAATTGGTTCACTAGGCGAGAAGTTTTGATGTTTAACTGAGACGCCGAGTCTAAGATTGCTCGGCAAGGCATAAATTCTCCAGTCATATTTCTCACATATAATAGCGGTTGGAGCAACACGTAATTAAGGGGCCGAATATTTGTGGGTTTTGATGGAGGGTTTGATAAGTGACCTGGTTGGGATATTGAATGTGAACTTGATACTAATGCTGATGAATATGATGTTGATGGCTGAGATATATATGATGGCTGAGATATATATGATATACAAAATCTGCAGTGCATTGACATGCATTGCTGCAAACTATACCCCTTGCGCAAACAATTGAGGCACAGGTTTATTGCTTCTCTAAATCGAAGATTCCAACTTAAATTTAAAAATGGAGAACAATTTGCCAAATAATGATCCCTCGCATCACAAAACATACATAGCGGAAGATTTGAGTTAGTAGCTGAAGCAATGAATGTGTTTGAGCTATACCTATGCAGGTTTTTCCCACCTCCTGGCCTGGTGTTTGCGTTACCAAGGCTTGATCCAAATTTTCAATCATCACCTCCTCTGCAAGAACGACTTCATCGAATCCCAAGTATATAGATCGTTGGTGGACAAATCCTCTTCCCATTTTTCGCGCGTCCTCTGATCCAGCTTTCGTGCATCAATGTGAATTAGCAATCCATCCAAGATTTGTTGCGTAGTGCCAAGGGTACGGATTGCTCGCAAATGCGAAGTCATGCAATCGCTTAACTCCCTTCTCGATACCTTTTAACCCAAATATTGCCTGCACGTATGCCTGAGGTTAGGTTAAGTTAGGTTGAACCGGAGGGCCCTCCTGAAGAGTACAATCTTAGGCCAGTACGGCCCTTTCTTATTCGGATGTTGTTTTTCACATGGACCTGGATAATCTTACGCAGTGTTAAAGTCCTTTAGGATCGCCGTAGTTTTAGCGAAGGCAAGTAGTTCACCTGGCGACCTCTTGGAGGCATCTAGGTGTTTTACTCTTGCCTGCGTTAGGACTGGGCACTTACAGATGAGATGCTTCAAGGTTTCGGTTGCCTCAGATTCATCGCACTTCCTGCAGTTGCCATTTTTGGTGATGCCCAGCCTGACTGCATGCGCGGCAGCCAGGCAGTGGCCCATTAGGGTTCCCACTAACAGTCTGCAGTCTTTTTGGGATAGATGCAGTACGTAGTGGCTGAGTTTGTCATTGCGCTCTTTGGACATGGTTTTAGATGTTTTGCAAGTCGCGGAGTTTCCTCTCCAGCTGATTTTTGCTAGTACGTCCTTTCCAACTGGATTTGGAGCGTTCTTAGAGATTCTGGGACGTTTTCTGTTCTATCGATAGCCAGTCCGACTAATTCCTTTGCAAATTCGTCTGCGATTCCGTTTAACACTATGCCCTGGTGGCTGGGAACCCAGTAGATCCGCACTGACGTTGTCGTGCTCAGGATATCTAGTGCGTCCCTGTATGCCAGTACCTTTTTGGAACTGACCGCTGACGATTGCAAAGATCTAATCGTCGTCTGACTGTCTACGAACAGGTTTACCGCCTCACATGGGCGGGCTACTACCTGCGCAAGCTCTGCCGCCTTCATGATGGGGAAGAATATGCTGCAATGGCTTGGTAGCTTATACGACAGCCTCATCTCGGGGTCTGAACAGTATATGCCCGCTCCAACTCCTCCGTCCAGCGCGTGTCGAGCGTGGTCCTGAACTGTTTTTCAGTCTTCAGGTCCCATAAATGTTGTTGTTATCACATCCGGGCAAGTTCTAGGTGTCATGTAGTCAGATAGACTGCTCATGGGTAGATCAATTGAACTGTGCCCGTATCCTTTTGTCGACATACTTCCTAGCGCTACTAGGCGCTGTGTCCAGGAGATCAATTCCTAGTATCGTCCCTAGAGCTTTTGTGGGGGTTGACCTCAGCGCCCCAGATATGCAGAGCATTGCCTGCCGCTGGGTTCTCTCCTCCATAAGAATTTTGTAGGTCCTCTTTTCTATGGCTTGCACCACACTAAGACCCCGTATAGCAGAGTCGGGCGTACCACCGATATGTAGACCCAATGCATCAGAGCGGGTGGGAGGCCCCATGTGCTGCTGGGCATCTTCTTGGATGCATATAGCGCAATGGTCTCTAAATCATTTGGTTTCCATGCCAGCTTGCTGTCCAATACAGTGCCCAGGTATTTGACTTGTATTTTCGGTTTCAGCCTGGTTGAGTTTATTTTTGGGGTGATCCATGGCGGTACCTTGTATCTCTTTGTGAAGAGAATCAGGTCCGTCTTATCCGCATTGATATTGAGTCCTACCTTGTCCGTCCACTCACATATCTCCCTGAGTGTTGATTCCAAGATCGAGCTAAGGGTCGACGGACATACTCCCGAGATAATTATGCTTATGTCGTTAGCATAAGCTGTTATCTTAAGGGTCTTCCTCTCGAACCTTCTGATTAGGTCGTCGACCACTAGATTCCATAGGAGGGGCGATAGGACTCCAGCTTGCAGCATATCTCTATGCGCTCCTTTTACAACGGAAGCGGTGCCCCAATCCGATTTTACCCGTCGGCAACTTAATAGATTTCCAATCCAAAAGTTGATGGCGGGGTGCGTGTTAGTCGCTCCTAGGCGCTCCAATATTGCGTTTGTGCTTACATTATTGAATGTCCCGGATATGTCTACGAAGACTCCGAGCGCATATTCCTTGTTGTGCAGGACTCTCTCAATGGTGGCTACTAGCGAATGTAGCGCCGTCTCCACTGATTTCCCTTTTGTATATGCGTGCTGGTTGGTTGACAGTGATCTGTCCACATCGTTTCTTATGTATAGGTCCAGCAGCTTTTCTAGCGTTATGAGTAGAAAGAAGGTGAGGCTTATCAGCCTGTAGTCATTTGGACTAACGTGGCTGCTCTTAAGGCAGAAAGACAATACTCGAGGTCCTCCATTGGATTGGGATATAGCCCGTACTAAGACAAGCTGGGTATAGTATATTGGGTACAGCCATGGAGTGATGACCTCTTTGGTCGCCAGCAGCATGGCTGGAAATATTCAAATGGTTTACTGAAATCAGTACAGATTACAGCTGTCTGAGCTGTCTGAGATCTTCAAAAGATTTGTTGTTGGTGATCTTCGCTTAATAAAACCATGTTGACATTGTGAAATAACTGATCTACAAAGGTACTGCAAGTGAGGAGTAATTATGTTTTTGAATAGTTTAGGGATGGCCGATAACTTAGAGATTCCTCTATAATTGCTGGCATCCAATTTGCTTACTTTTTTGGAGAGGAATAATAAACGATTCCTTCCAAATAATGGGAAAGTGAAAGGTTTCTAAGGATAAGGTATTTCAGAAGGGGATAGTACACAGCCAGGAATTCCTTCGGGACCTGGCGAATAAACTGGGTTGACATGATGAAGATCTAAAAGAGAGCGCTTTCGTTTAGGCTAGTGTAAATTCGAAGAATAAGTTGTTTTAAAAAACTTCGAAAATAGATCGGCTTTTGCCTGATCATTATTTGCGGTAGTATTTTCAAATGAAAGCGAGGAAGAATTTGTTTTAGGCTTACGTTTAGTGTTATCAAAATTATAAAACTGTTTTGGGTCCAGTGAGAACTAGGCCATATAGCGAGTTAAATAGTTTTTATAAAATGCTTTCAACGCAGCCACTTCGTCTTCGTTCATACGAGATATCGTATCTGGTACAACAGAGGCAACCGCAACTACAGCTGCCAAATTCTTTAAAATGCACGCAATTTGTGGTTCGACTTCCTCTGAAACCTGCAGCAGGACAGCTCCAACGCCTGTCTTGCTTGCGTTACAAAAGATAGCAAACGGGTTTTTGAAGTCCGCGCTGCACAAGACGGGAGATTCGCAAAGGCAAGCGACTCGAAGGCCTTCAAGGCCATCAAGTCTGTCAGCGGAGCGGCTCGCGAAGCAAAATTCGGCATAAATTTCCGATACCACCCGAAGAATCCCATGAAACTACGCAAACACGAAGTGTCCTTGGTAATGGAAAGTCTGTGATAGCCTTCATATGTCGGGATCGGTCGTGATTCCCCCATCACCGATGATGTGGCCCAAATACTTTACTAGCTTAATGCAGAAGTGACTCTTGCCAAAGTTTATCGTCAATCCAGCTCGCTTGATGTCATCTATGATAACATCTATTTCTCATAACATATCTAAGTGCCTAAGGAAACTAACCGAAACTACCAAGAGATCGTCCAGATAAGGTTAGGTTAGGTTAGGTTGAACCGGACGGCCCTCCTGAGAGGGGCAATCATAGGCCAGTATGACCCTTATTTATCCGGATGCTGTTTTTCACATGGTCCTGGAGAATCTTCCGCGGCGTTGAAGTCCTTTAGGATCCCGGTAGTTTTTGCGAAGGCAAGTAGTTCATCTGGCGACCTCTTGGAGGCATCTACTAGTGATGCCAGTATTGGTGCACCTAGGTGCTTTACTCTTGCCTGCGTTAGGGCTGGGCACTTACAGATGAGATACTTCAAGGTTTCGGTTGCCGTAGATTTATCGCATTGCCTGCAGTTGCCGTTGTTGGTGATGCCCAGCTTGCCCCACTAATAGTCTGCAGTCTTTTCGGGATAGATGCAATACATAGTGGATGAGTTTGTCATTGCGCTCCTTGCACATGATTTTAGATGTTTTGCCTCTTCACCTGCTTTTTGCTAGTACGTCCGCCCGCCTGTCTAACTCGCTTTGGAGCGTTCTTAGAGAGACTGGGACGTTTTCTGTTCTATCGATAGCCAGTCGGACTCCTTCCTTTGCAAGTTCGTCTGCGATTTCGTTTCCCTCTATGCCCTGGTGGATGGGAACCCAGTAGATCCAGTAGACCTTTTTTGTGCCCTGTCTATTTCCTACTTTTAGTTCCTTAGCAGGATTTTGTATTCTTCGTTGATTATATCATCCTTCGCCTGCTTGGCGAGTTTGAAGAATTCTGCTTACCGATGGTGTGTAGAACGCGTTTTAGTTTGAGGATTTTAGTCCGGCGACGGCATTGCCCGAGGCAATCCATGGCTCTTGGACTAGAGCTACATCGGCGGACCCTTGCTCCATGGTAATTTGGAGTTCCGTCGACGCTACCTTGGTCTTATGGAGATTGAACTGCAGCACCCTTAGGGACATGGGAACTGGGCTCAACTCCACTCGAAGGGTTGACTACTATCGTCAGGTCACCGTCTTCATCCTCTTCGGACTCATCCAGCATTTCTTCTTGGGCGGCGGTTTCCAGACCTAGGTCCTTTTCCATCTCGTCTGCCTTCAGGGTGTGGTCATCCTTATCCCCGTATCTAGGATACAGAATGTCCTCTGCCTCCTTGTTAATCTGGAGGACTGCGCATTGGTCCCCCCTCTTTGGGTAACTGGCTCGTAATGTGCAATAAACTCTAAAGCTGCAGCAGCTTCAGCGCTCGGTCCCCTTGGATAGCAATGGGGAAGAGTACCTTCGCTTTTGGGATGGATGCGATTAGCTCCCTGTCCACCACCTCCAGCTTGGCCCCGTCCCACAATGCTTCCATCCGGCCGACCGTTTGCGTCAGCCACTTTCTCGTCGGGTCATCCATACACTTTAGGAGATTGACCCGATTTAGCCACCCGGCACCATCGAATGTGGGCATGGGCCTGTAGCGTCTTCCTCCATCCGTGTCTCTAATGACTCAATGAGCAGCGCATGCACCACCTTCCACCGCGCCTCGGTCATCTAGCCATTATCATAGCCCCTGTTAATGAGTGCCACGATCAAATGTCGTTTGGTCACAACACTGGCCTTCGCGATTTTCCATCCCATTTGGGTTTTCGCATTCAAGGGGGGGCCTGCTTCCTGTCTTTTATTGCACTCTTGGCAGAGCGTTGCCGCTTAATGGCAAGTATCTCCTCTACATTGTTGGAAAAACCGGTCGTTGATGCCATGTTAGGAAGCTTTTCGAAGTGCAGCCTGCTCTCCTCGATCATTTGCTCGGCCCAGTTGAGCTTTACCTTCTCCTTTTCGGATAGGGCAGCTTTTGTCCGGACCCGGCTCTTCCCCGTCTTTTGAAAGCTGCACGCTCTCCAGGTCCGAGTCTGTATAGACTACAGCATCCGTGCGGCTTAGCCTTCTCTGTGTCGTTATTCTGGCAGTAGCGTTACAACTGAGTTGCCCTGCTCCTGTGAAATCAAAGGTGTGACCGCTGGCGACACGCAGGGAGGATTGCTCCTCTTCGGGTCTAGCAGTCACGCCTTCCCTCGACGTTTGGGCTGACATCCCAACCAACCAATCCCGAAACCACAAATTCAGAAACAACTTACAAAACTATACCCCCTCATCAAAAGCCCAAACCATCGAAAAAAAAGATAACATTTTTACAACTTATCTCAGCCCTACAAACATTAAAAGGATCGGACCTGGACTGGTGGTTCGTTTCGCAAAATAACCTAGTGAACGAAAACCAATTCGATTTTAAAAAAGGCAAATCGACTTCTGACTGTCCACTTTATGTAAACTACCTCATAACGAATTGACCAACTGCAGGAATGGAAAACAGGTCAAAAAATAATCAATCCCTAACCAAAAGCCAACACCTCCACATATACAAAAAACACAATTGCGCCTGCAAGATAAGCTACGACAACATACAAATTCCTACCGTTACTTTATTAAAAATTCTAGGAATAACATTAAATCTATATATATAAAAATGCTCTGTTCGTGTCTACATCCTTCATAGACTTGAAAAGTTCTAAACCGTTTAAGCCCAAATTTTTACACAACATGCGTTGAGGTTCCACCTCAGCTATTGTCTACTTTTGATGTTGATAGCTTATCTGCGGTTGCGAATATATCAATTTTGTTAGCTTGTCCCGGTGCCCCTACTGCTGCGCCCTCTACAGGCAGCCAGCTGAATCAAAGCATTTCCTGTCAAACATTCAAAACATATTGAAATAAGGAATTGGAGATAAAATTTTTATTTTTTTGTTCAGGTTCAGTAAGAAACGAAGTCATGCCACCCAAGAAGTCGAGTTTGGGTCGTCGTACTCGCAATACAGAAGCAAAAAGACGTAAGATTACGAATATGACTGACGAAGAACGGGCCTCCATTCGAGAGACTGAGCGGCTGAGAGCAATGCAGATGGACAACGAGGAATCAGGAGAAAGACGAGCAGATAGGCTTAGGAGAAAACGATTGAGAGTTAGGCAGTCGCGTTCTGCAGCAATCGATTTACAGCTTGCAGAAGATCAAAACCTGCAATACAATCGTCTTGCATTCAGATATAATCCAACTATTGATTACAGCTCGAATCGAATGTCGTTATTGGCCGGATGCATCAGGTCTGCATATACTGTCAGGCTCTCAAATTCAAAAACGAACGAAAAGGATTGTGTTGCGCTTCCGGGAAAGTGGAATTGCCTCAACTTGAAGCACCGCCAGAGCCTCTGCACTCTCTATTCGCTGGATCTACTGCTGAATCGAAGCATTTCCTGTCGAACATTAGGAAATAAAACTCTTGCTTTCAAATGACGTCATTTGGTGCGGAAATTATAACTGCACAATTCATGCCAACTTTTAAAATCAAAGGACAAATCTATCATAAAGCCGGTTCCCTGCTTCCGTTCCCAGACAGCGAACACAAATTTCTTCAAATGTACTTCATTGGGGATGATGGAGATGAAGTAGATGCACGTTATGGAATCAATAAATCGCTGGAGAGGCACATTATTTCGCAGCTACAGAAGCTTTTTCACGAATGGAACAAATTGGTGCGTTTATTCAAAACAGCAATCGATATGATGCCTTCGGATACCCATAAAATGGTCATTCATGCAGACAAAACGCCTACTGGCGTAATTACCTACTACTACGCTCCAACTATAGACGAAGTGGCAATTGTCATAGTCGGGAATCAGTTTCAACCTCGAGATATTGTTCTCCATCGACGAAACGATCGATTGGTAAACGTCGCAGAAACTCACCGTTGTTACGATGCTTTGCAGTATCCACTAATCTTCTGGGATGGTGCCAATGGATACCATTTCAATGTGAAGATGGTAGATCCAGTCAGTCCAGTCTTGGTGTAGAAACGAATAAAAAGTGCAGCGCGATGAACTTTTACTCATACAGATTAATGGTTCGGAGGACCGATTGCAATCATATATTGAAATGTCGTCAGTTGTTTCATCAGTACATTGTCGATATGTATGCAAAAATTGAAACAGAACGTTTGCTGTTCCTCCGATTGAATCAGACGAAACTTCGGTCCGATGAATATATACAATTGCGGGATGCTGTGATGATTGACCGTAATACAACCAACGTTGGAAAGCTCACGATTTTGCCATCCTCATACATAGGTAGTCCACACCACATGCATGAATATGCTCAAAATCCCATGGCATATGTTCTTTGCTACGGCCGTCCAGACTTATTTCTCACCTTCACATGCAATCCAGCTTGGGACGAGATAGTACAGCTGTTATTTCCTGGACAATCGTATAGGGATAGGCATGACATCACAGCCCTTGTTTTCAGACAAAAGCTTAAGTCACTGATGGATTTCATTGTGAAACATGGAGTTTTTGGATCTGTGCGGTGCTGGATGTATTCAGTAGAATGGCAGAAGAGAGGATTGCCGCATGCGCACATACTGATTTGGCTGTATGATAAAATTACTCCAGATGAAATCGACGATGTTATATGCGCTGAGATTCCAATGGCCGAGGTTGATACGGATTTGCATGAAGTTGTCATCAAGAACATGGACCCATGGCCCATGTGGTACCCTCAACCCATGTTCACCATGCATGGTAGACGGGAAGTGTTCCAAGCGATATCCTCGAGCATTTACAGCCAACACCGTAACAGGGGACGATGGATATCCTCTGTATAGGAGACGGTCAACTGAAGATGGAGGGACTTCGGCAACTTTAAACATGAGAATAGGTGATATTGAGGTAGACAATCGTTGGGTGGTTCCATACTCACCACTATTGTCAAAATCATCAACGTAGAATATTGCAATTCCGTGAAATCGATTAAATATATCTGCAAGTACGTGAATAAAGGCAGCGATATGGCAGTTTTTGGTGTTCAGGCAGAAAATGGTGACAGCAATGCAGTACGAGTTGTCGATGAAATATCTCAATACCAGGCTGGAAAATACATAAGCAGCAACGAGGCTGCATGGAAAATTTGTTCGTTCCCCATTCATGAACGCTATATCCAGCTTTAGTTCACTTGGCAGTCCATTTTGAGAATGGTCAACGTGTCTATTTCACATAAAGAAATGTGCAAGAAAGAGTCCTGAATCCGCCAGCGACAACTCTGACTGCCTCCTTCAACTTATGCCAGGAAGATGATTTTGCCGGAACCTTGATGTATTCAGCAGTGCCCTCTTAACCACAATATGCCACAGAGAAACGTGGCAGGGTACAGCTAGTAATTTATAATTATAACTTTTAATTGTATTAATTTCTCGATCGTTCCTATAGCAGCTAAGTTATATAATAGTCCGATTATCATAAAATTTGACACGAAATTGTAGAATAATAATGGATACATCCCAAATTTGATGAAAATCTGTTGAAAACTAAATAAGTTATGATTTTTAATTGGATTAATTTCTCGATCGTTCCTATGGGAGCTGTATGATATAGTAGTTCGATTTTCATAAAATTTTACACAAAATTGTAGAATAACGTAAAATGGCTACGTCTCTAATTTGATGAAAATCTGTTGAAAACTGAATAAGTTATAATTTTAAATTGGATTAATTTTTCGATCGTTCCTATGGCTGCTGTATGAAATAGTAGTCCGATTGTCATACAAATTTACGGAATTTTTCTTGGACGTTGATGCACAACGGTCAGTACATACAAGTGGCCCGTATGAAACCAGGCACGTGCCTATTGGGTTAAGTTTTAGTAGGCGAGAAAGGAAAAATAGAAAAAAGTGGACGAGGAAATTAACTAATTGCGTGCTGCCAAATTACTTGCCTGAATATCTGCTAAGTGGGTTCTAATTAAAGTTTTTAGTTTTGGAAGGCTATCTACGTTAGAGATTAATGTGAACAAATCATTATAATTTGCACACAATATTCTAAAAGATTCATGCTATTCAAAAGAGTTTCTACTGTGGTGCAATAGTAAAGTAATAGGATCTAGTAGTAGATGGAATTCCTAACATCTGGTACAGCTTTGATCTTTTTATCGCTAATTATGGTCATTAATTTGATAAATTACGGTTATCTGACACTTGTCACCCCTTAAAAGGGTAGGGTAATAAAAATTAATTAGAGTCAGAATGAATGAATGAATGGTGTGAGGACACGTGAGAAACGTGTGTAAAAGCGCTACCGCCACGAAGACGCAGTCGATACGGCTACGAGTGCGAATGCAACGGAACGAAATCGAAACGCGTTCAATCATCTTCCATCATTGAATCACACGCCAAAAAGGGATGGAGGGTGAAAAGGTTACATAGAAGCCTGTGCACACCTGCGATCACACAATGCATTGAAGAGGGATGGATGAAAAGGTCACCGTCAGCCTAGATTTGCATTGATGATTGCACTTGTGTGCAATCTCCTTCCACCAAAGTACATTTATTGGCGATACCAAACTATAGAGGGATGGAGGGTGCAAAGGTAACATTCCATTTATGCACACCTGCAGCCACCTGTGATCGTTCGAAGCAATGAAAAAGGGAAGGGATGAAAAGGTAACAGTCACCAGAGATTTTCATTGTCGATAGAAAAGGATACTTTTGTGTGTTTAAAAAAGGTAGGGGGCAAATCGCATTGTCCAAAAAAGGTAAGAGGTAACTCTCATACTCTGTGTGCAATGCCTAAAAATACCTCTGGCCCATGATAAAAGATATCTTGTTCACGAAGACTGCATTGAAGAGTTATCAAGAAGGTTACAAGTCTCATTTCAATGAGAGGGGTGAGTGGTGGGATAAAAACGTGAACGCGGGAGGTATATTAAACCCCGTTCTCGAAAGTCATTTGGAAAATAAAGGGAAAATCAACAACCCATTCTCAAAAGTCATTTGGAAACAATGAAAAGGGAAAGTCATTCCAGACAGGCGCCGTATCCCATCCACTGCTGAAAGGAAAAACCTAAAAGAATTTCCAATTCCCAAATATTATTTATATTTTATTTTTAATATATTTGTTTATTCAAGTACAATAATTAAAAGCGATGTTCTAAATGAATATACATTTTTATTATTTTAAGACATTTGATTGAGCTCACGGTATAAAAATGACATGCAGCTGTATCAACTCCATGGTTTGCGTCATTTTGAGCCCAACAACAAGATGAGAAATGTTCTCCATGTATATTAGTATCTATAGGAGCATCATTTATCCTTTTACAGAAATAACTTAATGACTCTTCCAGATATTTTGCGTGTTCAGGGAAAATATTAAGTTTATTTTTTCAACAAATTTTTTATTTTAATACAATGATTTCAATATTGGATGTATTATTTACTCCATTGAGTGTAAACATTGTGTAATATTATTTAAAATTTTTCTTAGACTTGACTTTTGATCATTTTTGTTCCGTGGACGTCCGCTTGAAACAATTTCCAAAAATTTATTTATGATATGTTTTTCAATGTCTTAGACAATACGTTGCACTAATCCAATCAATGGTGTGTATTCAACTAGACGATCATAAATGAGAAAAAATATGCCTTTGTATTCATCTCGCTTGGCGTACTTAGTTCAGTCGAAATTTTAACATCAATCGGTCCTGATTTAACTGTCTCATTCTGGTAAGAGAGATCGATTACAACAATGGGTGCCTTACTCATGAATTCCATCGGTGATAGAAGTGGGTGGGGTTTAGTTGATCTCTTGAAATCTTGCATGCATATCATACAAGACCGCAAAACGATTTATTTAATGTTTCCTCATAGGGATAAACATCTGAATTTAGATATACCTTTGCATTTCTTAAATTGTTTGGAATTAGTTGTCCGTTTAAGGTAAAAGCAATGATAGCAAACCGGGGTCTTTCTCTATTTGCTGCCAGCTTAACATTCTATGCATGATGTGTTCCCTGTACTAATGTTGGATTTATATAAGAATCCCAACTGCGGAATGAAAGAGGAAGACTAGCTCCGCTTCTAACTACATTAAACATTTTAATTTTAGCACTATCGCTTGGAATAATATGGGGCACTTTTTAATTAATGCTATATATTGCAACATTATGTGTTTGACCATCTACTGTTTTAATGTACATATCTGTCATATTAGCTAGTAGGAGAATGAGTTCATGTTTACAATTTAATACAACTTTCTTATAGTCTATTGCAAAGCCCTTTAGCATTTAAAGTGGCACTGAAAAGGTTAAATGACCACCACAGTTGATATCATCTCCTCCATTCCATCCAGGATTGCAATTTAGGTGACCCACCTGTTGTCCGATTGAGAGAATGCTTTTGGGGGTTGATGTAATACCAGTGAGCCTGGTCCTATCTATATCACATCCATTCATCTCATATCTTATTTCAACTAAAAACAAGAAAGGAAGCTAACTTCGGCACTCCAAATGAAAATTTGAACTTTTTACTTTTTCAACAGATTTTCAACAAATTTAAAATATATCCATTTTATATTAGTCTTAAATTGTTTGTCAAATTTTATGGAAAGCGGACGACTGTATCATATACGTGCCATACAAACGATCGTTAGATGTGGAGGAAAAATGCAAATCTGTGAATGTAAAACTGCAAATATAGTATGTATAGGGGAATGAAATGAAGGCAGGTATTACTTAATTGATTTTTAACATAAATATATATAATTTATTTTGTATGGATTCCTAGTCATCGAAGTTCTATCTGCAAGGGTATATAAACTTCGGCGTGCCGCAGTTAGCTTCCTATCTGGTTATCAATAATTATGGTAAGAGTCCCTTCAAAGTGAAGAAAACATGGAAGGACATATAAATCTTGGTCATTATAACATTTTCAGTTTTCAAAAGATTTTTACGAAATTTGAGATATAGCCATTTCATATTATCCTAAAATTTAGTGGAAAATTTTATAAAAATTGGACTACTATATCAAATAGCTCCCATAGGAACGATAAAAAAAGTAATACAATTAAAAATTATAACGTTTTCAGTTCTCTGCAGATTTTCATCAAATTTGATATGTAGCCATTTTATATCAGCCTTAATTTTTGTTTCAAATTGTATGAAAATCGGACGACTATATAATATAGATGCCAAAATGCAAATCTGTGAATGTAAAACTGCAAATATAATATGTATAGGTGAATGAAATGAAAGCAGGTATTACTTGATTGTTTTTTGGAAGGGTATATAAACTTCGGCGTGCCGAAGTTAGCTTCCTTTCTTTTTTAATGATACTCTCGTCATTGATAGGCTTTTCTTGAAAATGGAAAATTTCATTCATTTGAATAGTAATTTAAAAACTTTATTTAATAATTAATCCAAGTGATTTTAAAAACAATTTATTTTTTAATGATTATTAAAATGTTGATGTGTTCACTTCAGCTTTTGATTCATAAATGTTGGTAAGGGGGCAAAAGACAGGCGTTTTATTGTATATTATCATTCTGCTGTTTAGTTCTCCGTACTTCTAGTGTGCTTATTTCCTTGCAGTTCACAGGTAAGTAAATTAAATTTCTTTGTGTAATGTTAATTTTATAACCAGGGGGCACATTGATTCCAAATTCATGAAGCACATAATTAGGCTATTCCCTACATATGATCCACTTATTATATTGCATTCCAATCTAATAGAATTTATTTTTAAAATATTTATAGGATTATTAGAGTTCTACATTTCATCATTATCTGGCCTTAAATTTCTTTTATTAAATCCAAATAGTTGTCTAATTGATCGTTCATTGCTAAAATAAACTGTTTCATTTTAAGTGATAGCTTGAACTTGAAATGTATTAGTATTTCATTCAATTTTAATGGTATCACGAAGTTGATACTCCTTAAGCTTATCTATATATATAAAAATGCTCTGTTCGTGTCTACATCCTTCATAGACTTGAAAAGTTTTGAACCGTTTAAGCCCAAATTTTTAAACAACATGCGTTGATATTCCACCTCAGCTATTGTCTACTTTTGATGTTGATAGCTTATCTGCATTTGCGAATATATCAATATTATTCGCGTTTCCCCGTGCCCCTACTGCTGCGCCCTCTACAGGCAGCCAGCTGAATCAAAGCATTTCCTGTCAAACATTCAAAACATATTGAAAGAAGAAATTGGAGATAAAAATTTTGTTTTTTTGTTCAGGTTCAGTAAAAAACGAAGTAATGCCATCCAAGAAGTCGAGTTTGGGTCGTCGTACTCGCAATACAGAAGCAAACAGACGTAAGATTACGAATATGACTGACGAAGAACGGGCCTGCATCCGAGAGACTGAGCGGCTGAAAGCAACGCAGATGCAGAACGAGGAATCAGCAGAAAGACGAGCAGATAGGCTTGAAAGAAAACGATTGAGAGTTAGGCAGTCGCGTTCTGCAGCAATCGATTTGATTCACTCTCAAAATAATGAACGCGACAGGGCAAGGGTAGCTGAAGCGCGTTTACAGCTTGCAGCAGATCAAAACCTGCAATACAATCGTCTTGCATTCAGATATAATCCAACTGTTGATTACAGCTCGAATAGCAATGTCGTTATTGGCCGGATGCATCAGGTCTGCATATACTATCAGGCTCCTTCGATTGAATCAGACGAAATTTCGGTCCGAGGAATATATCCATTTGTTGGATGCTGTGATGAATGGCCGTAATACAACCAACGTTGGAAAGCTCACGATTTTGCCATCCTCATACATAGGTAGTCCACGCCACATGAATGAATATCCTCAAGATGCCATGGCATATGTTTGTTGCTACGGCCGTCCAGATTTTTTTATCACCTTCACATGAAATCCAGCTTGGGACGAGATAGTACAGCTCTTATTTCCTGGACAATCATATAGGGATAGGCATGACATCACAGCCCGTGTTTTCAGACAAAAGCTCAAGTCACTGATGGATTTCATTGTGAAATATGGAGTTTTTGGATCTGTGCGGTGCTGGATGTATTCAGTAGAATGGCAGAAGAGAGGATTGCCGCATGCGCACATACTGATTTGGCTGTATGATAAAATTACTCCAGACGAAATCGACGATGTTATATGCGCTGAGATTCCATGGGCCGAGGTTGATACGGATTTGCATGAAGTTGTCATCAAGAACATGACAGTAGTATAGAAACGGGATTTTCGGGACCTTTGATGTCGGCAAAAGGGGTAATAAAAATGCAATTAATGGGTTAGCTGTCAAAACATTTAATTGCTTTGAGTAATAAAAATGCAATTAATGAGGGTTAGCTGTCAACCTGTCAATGGATGGGGGTAATAAAGATGCAATTAATTAGGGTCAGTGTATGTAAAAGGACACTTGTGAACAAGTGTTCAAGCGCCCCAACAAGGATGTGGATACGAGTGCGAAAGGGAGGGGAGCGATCCCGAGCGATCCCGGAGCGCACGTGTACGTTCCCACGACCCTCACTGAAAGAAAGGGACGGGGGAGGCAATTGAAAAGGTCGCACCGCAGCGATCCTGGGCCGCATCGATCCCGTTCACGCACGTGGACGTTGACCCACAATCCTCACTTAAAAAAGGGACGGGGGTGGAATGGAAGAAGGGTGCTAACGGAAAAATCCACGCTCTGCTCGATCCTCGAGCGCACTTGGACGTTGACCCTCAATCCTCACTTAAAAAAGGGACGGGGGTGCTAACGGAAAATTCCACGCTCTGCTCGATCTTCGAGCGCACTTGGACGTTGACCCTCAATCCTCACTTAAAAAAGGGACGGGGGTGAAATGGAAAATTCCACGCCCACGCTCTGCTCGATCATGTTCACGCACGTGGACGTTCACCCACGATCCTCACTTAAAAAAGGGATGGATGTGATTTTCCTTGAGAGAAACACACAATTCCCTCCTTGAAAAAGGATGGGAGGAAGGGGTTTTCCCACACTCATTGCATCTGGAGTTGTTCGAATGCGTGTGATGACATATACAATTAGCTTATCTAAATAGGGGTGGTGGGTGAAAGGGATACACTTGTAACGGTTTCTCAGTGAAGGCGGAGCTGGCTTTAAAAAGGATGGAAAGGGTAAGAAAATGTCAAGTGTTTGGTATACATTTTCTGATTTTCGTGGGTCCGCGTATGAACTAGTTGAGTACTAAGAATCACTTCTAGTTGGCGGTTTGATCTATCCAGAGTGGAAAAATTTTAAAAATTTTTAAAAGTTTATTAAAAATTTATAAAGTTTATTAAAAAATTTATAAAGTGCAAACGTGCAAAAGTGCAAAGTGCAAAAGTGCAAAACTACAAAAGTGTAAAAGCACAGAACAGAATAAAAAAAAAATATTAAATTAAATAAAAATCAAAAACAAAAAACAATCAACCATCAACAAAAAAACAATCAACAAAAAACAATCAACCATCAACAAAAAAACAATCAACAAAAAACAATCAACAAAAAAACAATCAACAAAAAACAATCATCAAAAGACAAAATCATCATCATCATCATCATCATCATCATCATCATCATCATCATCTTTATCTTCATCTTCATCATCTTCATCACCATCATCGTCATCAACACCATCAGTACAAAAATGTATGCCAACAACAACAACTTCAACAACATGCAAGGAATTTTCTGTAACTCCTGTCAGCAGAACCTTCCACTTAATGTGCAATGGCATCACCATGTTCGCACAGAACAACATAAATATTTTGCTACCCGACCCCTAGATGGGCAAGTAAAGCAAATTATTGATGGATACAAGGGACGTATCCTTCAATATATGTTTACGAATGAGGGAGCAGCTCTAAGGATTCCTGGTGAATTTTTGCATGAAGCGGGCCAGGCGCTGCTCCCTCATATTGAAAGAGTCCTCAGTTTCCATACAGCTTCAAAAATAAATTTTGAGCTGTTTGCGGAGTACATGTTAGTAAAAGAACATGAAACGCAAGTGGAAATTAAATCGTTCCAAAGTAAGATGAGTTTGGTTACGATATCATCCAACCTATTTGATTTATACGATTCCCATACGGATAGTATAAAATCGAAAATGGATGAGTTCCAAGAGAAGGACAGTGGATGGACCCTAACACGCATACTTAGGGTGGAGTTGAACATGCTTCAATGTGTTCCTCTCAAAGGATCGGAATATTTCGATCTACCTGCACGCCTTAAAGCCCGTAGAGCATGCGTCAATGTACAGAACAAGGATGTTTTCTGTTTTAAGTGGGCAATCGTATCCGGATTAAACCCAAAGGAAAAGGGAGAGCGGTGTTGTGTGTATGATGTTGATATCAAATCAAGCATCATACACACAAACAACATCAGAATCGATTTCACTGGGTTGACATTCCCAATGAAAATGAATAAAATAAATGTATTCATACAACAAAACCCTCACATAAGTCTAAATGTGTTTGGGTATGACGAGGATAAGGACAATATTTTTGGACCCCTCTATACAAATGGAAGTGAGAAGCAGCATCATCTCAATTTGCTGTATCTGGATGGACCTACCACCGATATTAATGGACATTATGTGTGGATCAAAAATATTTCCGGGTAAGCACACTCAAAAAAAAAAAATAAATAAATAAATAATAAAACAAAAAAAAATAAAAAAAATATATAAATATATGGTATGATGATAATTGACTAACTCAATTTTTAATTGTTAAATTCCAGCCTCCTATCTTCACAGTTAGGAAAAAAAGGAAATAGGCGATGGTTCTGCAACAAGTGCCTTTCCTTTTCAACGAGTGAGGAAAGGGCTCACAGGCACTCTGAAAGATGCAGCAACATTGTGTCTCAACAGCCTAAGGAAGGGGAAAATGACGTCAAATTTAAGAATGTCCATCGCCAGCTGGAGGTGCCCTTCGCTGTGTATGCAGACTTCGAATGCATACTTGAGCCCACAACAATAGATGTAAGTGAAAAAACCCAATTAGTAAATAAGCATGTCCCGATAGCCTTTGCATATTATATCAAATGTTCATTCGACCCCTCGTTAGAAAAATTTGTATCTAAGACCGGATTAAATGTCGGGCGCACTTTTGTAGATAGTTTAACATCCGATTTGTCCGCTATTTACCAAAACTACATGAATTATGTAGTACCACTTCAAATGAGTGCACAGGATTCGTATGATTTTGACGAGGCCCTCAATTGCCACATATGTAAGGGAATTTTAGGTAGCGATAGAGTCAGGGATCACTGCCATTTTACTGGGCAATTTCGAGGTGCAGCACATAGTGAGTGCAACCTTAAATATAAGACAGGAGATTTTATACCTGTTTTCTTCCACAATCTATCCAAATACGATTCACACTTGTTTGTGAAAGAACTTGGGGAGATTGATGGAGAAATTAAAATAATTCCTTTGAATAAGGAATTATATATTTCCATTTCTAAATATATTCCATTAGGGAAAAATAAGATGGAAATTAGATTTTTAGATACCATTCGCTTCATGCCCTCTAGCCTACACAAACTTGCAGGAAATTTAAATGAAGGGGATTTCAAAGTTCTTCGAAATCAATTTCCAAACGTAAAAGACTTCTCCCTACTTCGTAGGAAAGGTGTATTCCCATATGAATACTTGGATTCTGATAAAAAATTATTAGAAACCTCTCTCCCACCTCGAGAAAATTTTTATAGTAAATTGACAGACTCCGAATGCTCTGAAGCTGATTATCTTCATGCCGTTCAGGTTTGGAGTCACTTCAAGTGTCAAACACTTAGAGATTATTTGGAACTCTATTTAAAGACAGATGTTTTGTTGCTCACAGACGTTTTTCAGAATTTTAGGGCTATTTGCTCAAATATCTACCAACTCGACCATGCCCATTATTACACAACTCCAGGCTTGTCATGGGATGCGATGTTGAAAACTACAGGAATATCCCTCGAATTACTGACTGATATTGATATGATAACATATATTCAATCTGGAATTCGAGGGGGACTTGTTCAAAGTAGTCATAGATATACCAAAGCAAACCACAAATATCTTCAAGATTTTGACCCGAGTAAGGAGTCAGAATATTTAATGTATGTGGATGCTAATAATTTATATGGATGGGCAATGTCAGAAGCACTCCCTTATGGAAATTTTAAATGGTTGAATCAACCAGAAATAGAAATGTTTAATATTAATTCTATTTGTGATGAAAGCGAGTATGGATATATTTTAGAGGTAGACTTGAAATATCCATACTCGCTTCACGATGAGCACAATGACCTGCCTTTCTGTCCTGGGAACAGACTCCCTTCAAAAACGTCAAAGACTCCCAAATAAATAGCCGATCTTTGTAATAAATCCAAATATATCATACACTATAAAACTTTAAAGCAGTGTATAGATAATGGTTTAGAGCTCGAAAAGGTACATAGTATCCTCGAATTCAAGCAAAAACCGTGGCTTAAAAAATATATTGATATTAACACAGAGCATAGGACTAGGGCTAAAAGTAATTTTGAGAAAGACTTTTTTAAGCTTTTAAACAACTCTGTCTATGGCAAGACGATGGAGAATAGCTTAAAGCGCAAGGACATTCGCCTAGTAACAGAATGGGAAGCTCCACCTGTGGGTCCCAAAGGTGGGCGTCCTAGGTTATGTGCTAGGGACTTAATAGCCAGATCCAATTTTCACAGTGCAACAAAGTTTAGTGAAAACATGTATGCAATTCAAATGAATAGACTTCATAACGTTTGTGATAAGCCAACATACCTGGGTTTTGTAGTGTTGGAGTTATCCAAATGGAAGATGTATGATTTTCACTACTCATATATGAAACCCAAATTTCAGAATGCACTTAAATTAAATTATATGGATACAGATTCATTTATCTACACTATTAAAACAGAGGATTTATATAGTGACATTCGTGAAGATGTTGCTTTAAAATTTGATACATCTGAATATCCAGATCAATTGGCTAGGCTATATAATTTCCAGCAGTGTAATAAGAAGCGCTTAGGGTTCTTCAAAGACGAACTGCAGGGTAGGTCAATGACTGAGTTTGTGGGTCTTCGCTCAAAAATGTATGCCTACACAGCAGCGGGTGTAGGTAGCGAGCCCAAAACATGTGTTAAGAAAAATAAGGGAGTGAAACGAAGTTGTTTGGAGAAGATAACTTTCAACAATTATAAAAATTGTTTGTTCACAGGACAACAAGAATGTGATAGCATGTACATGTTTAGGTCGAGAGGGCATGAAATAAGTACATTAAAAATTACAAAAATAACTTTAGATAATAAGGATGATAAAAGAGTTATATGTGATGATGGAATATCCACTCTAGCAATAGGTCATTACAAAACAGTTCGTAGGGAAATTGAAGGCTGTATGACAGCTCTAGAAGCAGATTCAAGGGTTTGGCTTAGCCGAATGTCTGCTCTAGGAAACACCCCAAATAATGAGGGTGAGAGAGGAACTCTTAAAAGAAAATTAGAAGATACCGAAAGTGCGCTCGACGAATTCGAAGAAAATTTAATTTGGCATTATATTTCGATGGATAAAATGAGAGATCCAAAAATTGTATTTAAATAAAAACATCATATATTTTGTATTACTAGTATAATAATTTATTTAAAAATACTTACTTTAAGACTAATAATAAATTAAATCTATGTGTATATAATATTAAGATTAGAATAAAATTAAATGAATGAAAAAAAAAAATATAAATATATATACAAATAAATATCCAAATGAAAACATAAAACTGCTTGTGTCTTTATTTCATTATAAAATTTCAGAGTTATTTATCCAGCTGTCGTCGGTTTTCGGGAAACCCAACCAACGTACAAGACATCTTTTTCCCTCTCTTTTAAGTACCTTCTCAACTAGGTAGGTATTGGGAAATCTAGTTTTTTTTAGCTCTTCCTTATAGAATCCACCCTTAATAGGATTTCCATTCAAGTCTTCTAATAGATATGTGGTTGTATGTTGTATGTATGTATTTTGAACTTTGTATATCCTAAAAATTTCAACATTCCAATTAGGTGTGTATGATTTCTCAAATACTCCCTTATATTTTGAAATTCGAACATTGTCACCAATTTTCAGTTTGCTACCTGTAAACATTTTTATATTATTGTATACCGTTCCCAAGATGTGTTTCTCATTCTCAACATTCACATCGATAGGAGCCATTTTTATAGTCCTGTGTATTTTGTTGTTGTAAAAGTTAATTAATTTTTTGTAGATTTCAACCCACTTATAGCTCCCGTTGTAAGAAAACTCTTTCCACATAAGTTCTTTTAATGTTCTGTTGAATCTCTCAACAATTGAAGCCTTTAAAGTACTAAATGTTGAATAATGATTTATTTGATGTCGTTTCATCAAAGACTTAAATTGTTCGTTAAAAAACTCTTTTCCATCATCTGTTTGAAGATGTTTTGGTACTCCACGCCCAGATTTAAATATTTTCTCCATTGCTTCAACAACATCTTTTGCAGACTTAGACTTAAGTGCTTCACCCCACGCAAATTTCGAGAATGTGTCAATTACTGTTAGTAGGAAGCGATATCCATTATTCGAGGCAGAGTACTTTCCCATTTCCACCAGATCAGCCTGCCATAACGAATTTATTCCCTTTGTAATAACCCTCCGACGTAGAAAATGTTTGCGCGCAGGAGCGTGTAATTCATTAATAATTCCTCGCCTACTCATTATCAGGTAAAAGACTATTCAATTATTTCGAAAATCCTATTTTTTCAATAATAGATGAGACAACAACCTCAAGTCTCTCTATTCGATCTTCAATATCTGCAGTTTTCACATCAGGAATACTAACAATTAATTCTTGTTGATGTGAAATAATAGAATCCCTCAGCCTCTTTACAGACTTGTCGACGTATTCCTTGTTGGCTATATCTTTAGCTTCTTTGGGAATCCCAACATTTTTTTCACGTTGAATATTAAAATTACCCTCTGTATCAGTATCGATTCCCGTAACACCATCAAAACTTTGACCAATTGCTTCTTGAAATTTTGTAATCAATGATGTTAAGGATACTCTCAACTCATGAATAGCTTTATCAACATATTCTTTGATGACGATGTCTGCGTTTTCTTTTGGGAAGCCACCATTTTTTATACGTCTTTTTTGTATATTAAAGTTTCCATCAGTATCTAGGTAGAGTCCCGTCTCAGTTTTCTCATATCGTTTTAAATTATTAGTGTTGTGCTTTTCATGTATATAACGTCCAAACTTGTCAACGGTCATGGTGAGTATAATCTCATTTGAATATTTCAACATAAATATATACTAAATTAGAATATAATTTTGGCCTCTCGGAGCTCTTCAATTATCGATGTAATTTCGTTTGTGTGATTTGTATTTCCAGCTGTTTCCGAAGCTATTAAGAGTTGAAGTCGTTCCACTAACTCATTTGGATCGTCCCAGTATACATAATTAGGTTTATTCCTTTCAAGTGACATGAAACCAGACCCGGTTACGTTTTCTTTATTGCGTTTGGGTGTAGACTTGGTGACGGGTAAATTAGCTAAAAGTGGTTTGATAATTTGAGAATATTTTAATGCTCTCGTTCCTTTCACTTGTCCGTTTGGTAGAAAATTTCTTCGGTAGGCATTAGTTTTTTGTAAAATTTCTCTATATAGCTCCAGATCATCTGTATTATAATTTTTTGGAAGATGATGGAATATTAAAGAATATAATCCGCTAGTGAGTTTCCAGTTTTGCCCATCCTCAAACTCAATCGTATTATTTGATACATTTATTTGATTATTCCCCAACATTAATTGACCAGAGTCATTTTTGTATGGTCCATATGTTTTATCCAAAATATGATCTCGTGCTAGTTCACTAACATTAAAATTTTTTGAACTCTGTTCAAGCACTGAGGGTGGAGATCTAATCAATGGTGATGTATGGGGGGAGGTTTGAGTTGTGTGAGCAGTTGCTTGATTTGATAATACTGGTGATGATTGATGTGAGTGATGATCCGGTGGTGAGAATGAAGAATCATCATCTATAACTGATTGGGAATAAAATTGATCGTTCTCGTCCACCTCATCCCCACCAGAAATATTATCATATTCATCATCACTTTTTAATCTCCAATCCAATGGTTTGTATGTATCATATTTGGGTTTTGAATTTTTTGTAGCTGCAGTGTAAAATGTTAGTTTTCTTTTTTTCATTAGCGGAGTTTTATTCTCTTTGTCAAATTCAAATTGATCATTTTGATTGTCTCCCCCTGTATTGGACAGGAATTTTTTGTTAATATTATTATTATTATTATTATTAACAAGTTCATTTCATGGATCAGTTATGGGTTTAAATGTTTCTTCCAAACCCATAATATTCTGGGTCTTAAATTGTTTTAACTCTGAAAACTTTTTTTTCAACGCATTTCGAGTTTTATTTAATTGTGATAAAATATTTTGGTTCATTGTGATGTAATTTGAAAATATTTAAATTCGAAGAATAAGAGTGGTTATTTCAGTCTTGGGGTTGGGAATGTACTGAGAAAAAATTTATTAATCATAAGCATATATACATATATATTTAAAGAGGTGTGGTATTATCTGATGTAATAATCAGACCTGGTATTAACAGGTGTGATAAACAGACCTGGTTGTAAGACCTGATCTGATAAACAGACCTGGTATTAACAGGTCTGATAAACAGACCTGGTTGTACGACCTGATCTGATCTGATAAACAGACCTGGTATTAACAGGTCTGATAAACAGACCTGGTTGTACGACCTGATCTGATCTGATAAACAGAGCTGGTTGTACGACCTGATTAAGATTTTAAAGAATCTGAAAAATAAAGTTGTGAAAAAAAAAAAATATACCCAATATATTTCCCAATAATAAAAAATTTTGAATTTAATTTAATTTAATTTATTATGAAAATTAATTTTTTAAATTTTAAACAATCTGAAAAATAAATGCTGAAAAAGAACCCCAACTCCCATTTCCTAATATTAAAAAAATTTCGATTTTAGTTTACATTTTTTAATTTTTATTTTTATTTATATTTTAAATTTTGTAAGTTCTGAAAAATAAAAATGCTGAAAAAAAGATCCCCAATACCCATTTCCCAATAATAAAAAGTTTATGATTTTTGTTTAAAAATTGTTTTTTATTTATATATTTTTTAATTTTTTTAAAAGCTATTACATAATATTTTTTAAATTAAAATCAATATTGCCATCATCCCTTTTTATAAGGGTGTAGCACTTTGTGTTAAAAAAATAAATCAGGCTATCTTCAATCGTATTGTATCTATCAGGAAGATAGATCAATACATTGGCAAGTTCGAGCATTATATTTTGCCCAAACTTGCCAGCTACCCTCCTCGCTGAAAAAATGTCAAACTCCATGTTGACAGGGAGTTTGCTAAAGCTGAGCTTACCCTTAACCCTGCATTCGTTAAGGGCAAGCATCAGCGGATCCTGCTCGATGTCCCTCATCAGGTCATTGAGGTCCTCCTGTGATACCCCTTCGGGTAAATTGGTGATGGTGGTGGAGGTGGTGGAGTTGGTGTTGGTGCCGGTGGAGCTGGTGGAGGCGGTGGAGCTGGTGGAGCTGTTGGAGGCGGTGGAGCTGGCAAACATCTTCATTTTTAAGGGGGTTTTGATGGTGTTGAGCTGGTGGCTGGTGGCTGGTGGCTGGTGGCTGGTCTTGGCGCTGGTTCTTCGCTGAATGATATTTTTCCTAGACGAGGTCCCTGATTTTATACCCGACGAGGAGAACATTTCTCCTCCTCCGACTACACAGCATATGTGGAATGGGAGGGGATTCTAAGAAACGTCTATCGACTCATATTGTCCACTTCATGTAAAGTGAAGGTTAGGCAGGACATGGCTTGAATTGCACTCTAGTAAAAATTTGATACATAAATGCCCACAGTTAAAAGTACCAAATTTTTGGAAACGATTGTAATTATATTTTATATTTTTACCCAAATATCTTATTACTTCTAATGGAGGTTGTAAATTCCCAAAACTATCAAAGTAAAACGAGTGTGTCCCCTTCTTAAAATAGGCTACCCAATGCGTTCCTTCTGATGTCGAGTCTGCTAAATTTATTATTCCACATTCAGAATGATGAGGAAATTTCGGTATTTCATCTTTCATATAAACTCCTCGAAAATGAGGAATATTTTTAAAGGCAAACTTCAATATATCAAAATTCGATAACGCTCTATTAGGTAGCTCATTTAGTAGTTTTTTTGATTGCGTTTTTGTTTGTTGGTATTAATGATATACCGTAACCTTTCTTGTATGGATGTAAATACAATCCCTTGCCTAACGCTACCGATTCCATTTTTCTATTATGTCTCTGGTTTTCCTCAAGTTGTGCCTTTGCCATCTTTGCATTGTTAATAGACTTTACAATTGCAGCACTACCTGATGCTAAACTTCCCACAGCACTAAGGGCTGTTAAAAGAGGTACCAATGGTAAAAAACCACCAATTTTAGGGACTGCTATAACCCGTGGAATTACAACATTTTTCCTACACCCCATAGAGTTAGATACTGCAGAGCGAGCCACTTTTACTGCATTCAATAAGTCAAGAGGTTTATTCTTTCGCAATTCGATTGTTGCCTTTCTGATGATTGAGGCAAGAGTTTTTTTTACAACTTTCTTTTTCTGCTGCTTTGTTCCCATCCCAAATTTTTTCTTTAGCTTCATCACGTTGCTCACAAAATATGCTGCAGCTCTTTCACTAATGCTGCTATTCAATGCTTTTACACGATCCCGAGCCCTATCAATTAAGATGGAATCTGCTTTATGTCGTTCACTCAAGTCCTTGCTATTTGAATATGCTATGTCGTGTTCCCGACAAGCCTCATCTAAACCATTGATCCCTCGGTCACCACGAAGTAATCGTTTCTCAAGGTTTGTGCCAGGTCCACAGTAATTGTACCCAGGTATATGAGCCTCAAAGGGTAAAGTGTTTATTAAATTATTTATGATACCAGTTCCCTGTTTCACATTTGATTTATGACTGATTATATTATAAAAATGTTTCCCCATTTTATATCAACCTCAATTAACGAATGATTGTCCTCGAATGAAGTACTTATCTTCAAATCATGCGTTTATTAAGACAAAATAAAAGTATCACAGAAACATTGAAGGTGGTGTGCATGGTGAAATTACTCATCCACGACACAGTTCATTGTTACCAAACACAATTAGAGCTTTAATTGTTGGACCATCCAATTGTGGAAAAACCAATGTGATGATAAGTCTTATCGAAAGTCCAAATGGCTTAAAATTTGAAAATATTTACATATTTTCAAAGAGTTTATATCAACCAAAATATGAGTATTTGGAAAATCTTGTGAAACCAATACGAGGAATGGGATATTATACATTTTCGTCAAATGATAGTGTTTTGTCACCAGAAGAAGCAAAAAACAATTCCATTATGATATTTGATGATGTCGCATCCGAAAAACAAGATAATATTCGAGATTATTTTTGTATGGGACGACATAGGAAGATTGATTCATTCTATTTATCTCAAACGTATGCACATATTCCGAAACATTTAATTCGAGACAATGCGAATTTTATTATAATGTTTAAACAGGATGACTTAAACATGCGTCGTATATATCGAGATCATGTTAACAGCGATATGGATTATAATTCATTCATGAATATATCAAGAAGGTGTTGGGAAGATAAATTTGGATTTCTTCTAATCTCTAAGGATGATGATATGAAAACTGGACGATACAGAAAAGGATTCGATCAGTTTATTATTCTCGAATAAATAATAATATAAGTATAATGAAGTTGATAAAAAAACATACAGTTCACGATTAAGCTTCATAATGAGTACATCGCTAACAATTGCTTTAAATGGAAACACATCTGTACTAAGCGAACATTTTTTTCCTCAAATTGAGTTAAATCGTAATTATGAATGTGCTCTAATCGACTTTTATACATTCAATTCTATACCGAATGTAGATAAGGGGAATAATCTATTTCATATTGGAAACAAAGTCATAGAAATACCTATAGGCTCATATGAGTTTGAGGATATAATAAAATATATTTTTAATAAGCTCAAGGAATATGAACTTCACAATAGTGTAACAATTGAATGTAACACCAATACTTTACAAGTTCAAGTTGTTAGTAAAAAAGAGACAGTATATTTTAATCATCAACGATCAATTGGACGATTATTTGGATTTAATAAGCGTAAATTAAGACCAAATGAAAATGAAATTTATGTCTCGGATAACCCTGTAAATATTTTAAAAATAAATTCTGTTAGATTGGAGTGTAACATTGTTAGTGGATCATATGTGGGGAATAAACCAAATCATGTGCTTCATGAATTTGGAATCAATGTTCCGCCTGGATATAAAATGAACATTACACCACAAAACTTGATTTATTTACCTGTCAACACCAGAGAAATAAGCACACTCGAAGTACGGATAACTGATCAAAACGGGGAATAATTAATTTGCGTGGAGAAACTGTATCAATTCGTCTTCACTTACGATCAACAGAATGATTATTTATAATAAAAAGACGTTACATAGCTCCTTTGATAACATTATTAAACCTACAGTTGAAGTGAAAGCATCATCATCTTCAAAATCATCATCATCAACCCGAGGTCCTTCAAATCAACGGCCGACTCTCACATTAAAAAATAAATTGATTTTAAAATCATTGGGATTTAATATTAAATAAATAATTCAAATGAATGAGATTTTTTATGTTCAAGAAAAACCTGTCAATGATGAAAGCATTGTTAAAAAAGAACTACATACTTATTATCCATATCAACAAAACTTCAAGCCAAATGATGAAGTTCGTATCACAATACAGAACCAAGATTTGTATGTCCTTCCATGTGAAAGTTTTCTCCACTTTGAGGGAACACTTAGCAAAATTATTGACACAAATACAGGAACGACTTCGACAAATGGAGTTACTGGGATGCTCAAAAATAATTGCATGGCCTATTTTCTAGATGAAATAAGATATGAGTTAAACGGGTGTGAATTGGATAGGACACGGTTTACTGGAATTACAACAACTATTAAGAACTTTCTCTCAGTCGGCCAACAGGAAGGAGTTCTTTGTCGTAATGCCGGGTGGAGTGGTGGAGACAATATTCCTTCGGGAGGACATTTCAGCTTTTCTGTACCTTTAAAAATGTTGATGGGATTCGCTGAAGACTACAAGAAAGTAGTGTTAAATTGTAAACATGAGCTCGTTCTCTTGCTTACAAAAAACACTGATGATATGTATATTAAAACAGTTGATGGAAAAACACACAATATTGCTATACATAACATATGTTGGAAGATTCCCCACATCGTTCCAAGTGACAGTGCTAAAATTAAAATGTTTAATGTAGTGAAAAGTGGAGCTACTCTCCCACTCGCATTCCGGAGTTGGGATTGTTATATTAATCCAACATTGGTACAGGGAACACATCATATCTGGAATGTAAAGTTGGCTGCAAATAGGGAACGCCCACGTTTTGCTGTCATTGCATTTACGTTAAATGGACAGCTAATTACAAACAATTTGAGAAATGCAAAAGTATATCTAAATTCTGAAGTCTATCCCTATGAGGATTTGAATATTAAATATAATGAGAATCGGTTTGCCGTCTTGTACGACATGTATACAAAATTCCAAGAGAGCTACTACAATCGAGAACCACGGGCACTTCTATCACCCATCGAGTTTATAAGGAAGGCTCCTGTCGTTGTTGTTGATCTCTCATACCAGAATGAGTCTGTAAAATCAGGACCGATTGATGTAAAAATTTCCACAGAGCTAAGTGTGGCGAGTGAGATGAATACAAAGGTATATTGCCTTCTCATCCATGATCGACTAGTTGAATATACACCATTGAGTGGATTAGTTCAACGTATCGTCTAAAAATTTGTATAGGATAAGATCATTCAATTTTTATAATCATTGGGAGTAGACGTCCACGGAGCAATCAAAAATGATGTCATTGGAAAACAAAACCAAACCCACAACCTCTTTTACAATACATCAACTTGTAATTAGAATTAATAATTTCATGAAAATGTATAAGAATAAAATTTTCCCCGAACACGAGCAATATCTGGAGGATTCGATAAAATATTTCCATCAGAGGATGCCTGATACACCGCTGGTTTCAAATATACATGGACAACATTTCACATCTTGCTCTTGGGCGAATGATAATGTCAACAATGGTCTCGATACTTGCGCCTGTCATTTTTTTAGTGTTCGCTCTCAAAAATCATTAAAAATTATGAAAATGTATGTTGATTTAGAACATCGCTTCTGATATTTATCTTGATAAATAAAATTATAAATTATAAATATATATCCATTTTTTATTGGGAAAAAAGGGTTTGGGGATGCATTTTTTTTTTTTTTTTTTTTTCAGTATTTATTTTTCAGATTTACTCTTTCACTTAAAAGTCACAATTCCATATCAAAGAAGGGCACATCTTTTGGTCAATGAAAGAAAGGGTGGTGAGGGTGATCCTTCCTCGAATTTGTGAAAGGATGGGGTGGTGGTGTGTGTGTAAGCATGTACTATCTCATAGGGAAAATCCACGCTCGTGGTGTGCGTCATTCATATGGTTGTACTTTGGTTGTTCCGTTCCAAACATGTACCCTTCTTCAATTCCACCCCCGTTCCTTTTTTAAGTGATGGTCGTGGGTGATCGTCCAAGTGCGCTCGAGGATTGAGCAGAGCGTGGATTTTCCGTTCCAAACATGTACCCTTCTTTAATTCCAGTCCAGTCCCTTTCTTAAGTCAGGATCGTGGGTGATCGTCCAAGTGCGCTCGAGGATCGAGTAGAGCGTGGGCGTGGAATTTTCCGTTAGCACCCTTCTCCCATTCCACCCCCATCCATTTTTTAAGTGAGGATTGAGGGTCAACGTCCAAGTGTGCTCGAGGATCGAGCAGAGCGTGGATTTTTCCGTTAGCATTTCCATTTCCATTCCACCCCCGTCCCTTTTTTAAGTGAGGATTGTGGGTCAACGTCCACGTGCGTGAACGGGATCGATGCGGCCCAGGATCGCTGCGGTGCGACCTTTTCAATTGCCTCCCCCCGTCCCTTTCTTTCAGTGAGGGTCGTGGGAACGTACACGTGCGCTCCGGGATCGCTCGGGATCGCTCCCCTCCCTTTCGCACTCGTATCCACATCCTTGTTGGGGCGCTTGAACACTTGTTCACAAGTGTCCTTTTACATACACTGACCCTAATTAATTGCATCTTTATTACCCCCATCCATTGACAGGTTGACAGCTAACCCTCATTAATTGCATTTTTATTACTCAAAGCAATTAAATGTTTTGACAGCTAACCCATTAATTGCATTTTTATTACCCCTTTTGCCGACATCAAAGGTCCCGAAAATCCCGTTTTTATACTACTCATGACTCATGGCCCTTATGGTACCCTCAACCCATGCTCACCATGAATGGTAGACGGGAAGTGTTCCAAGCGATATCCTCGAGCATTTACAGACTACACCGTAACAGGGGACGATGGATATCCCCTGTATAGGAGACGGTCAACTGAAGATGGAGGGACTTCGGCAACTTTAAACATGAGAATTGGTGATATTGAGGTAGACAATCGTTGGGTGGTTCCATACTCACCACTATTGTCAAAATCATACAAAGCGCACATCAACGTAGAATATTGCAATTCCGTGAAATCGATTAAATATATCTGCAAGTACGTGAATAAAGGCAGCGATATGGCAGTTTTTGGTGTTCAGGCAGAAAATGGTGACAACAATGCAGTACGAGTTGTCGATGAAATATCTCAATACCAGGCTGGAAGATACATAAGCAGCAACGAGGCTGCATGGAGAATTTTTTCGTTCCCAATTCATGAACGCTATCCAGCTGTAGTTCACTTGGCAGTCAATTTGGAGAATGGTCAACGTGTCTATTTCACAGAACTAAATGTGCAAGAAAGAGTCCTGAATCCGCCTACGACAACTCTGACTGCCTTCTTCACCTTATGGCAGGAATATGATTTTGCCAGAACCTTGATGTATTCAGAAGTGCCCTCTTAACCACAATATGCCACAGAGAAACGTGGCAGGGTACAGCTAGTTAAAAATATATTTAGTGATATCATCAAACTCATATGATCCAATAGAAATCTATGACTTTATTCCCAATATGAAATAAATTGTTTCTCATATCCACATTCGGTATAGAATTAAATGTTTAACAAGAAAGGAAGCTAACTTCGGCACGCCGAAGTTTATTTACCCTTGCAGATAGAACTTCTATGACTAGGAATCCATACAATATAAAATATATATATTATTATTAAAAAACAATGAAATAATACCTGCTTTCATTTCATTCACCTATACATATTATATTTGCAGTTTTACATTCACAGATTTGCATTTTTCCTCTACATCAAACGATCGTTTGTATGGTATATGATATAGTCGTCCGATTTTCATGAAATTTGACACAAAATTTAAGTCTAATGTAAAATGGCTATATCTCAAATGTGATGACAGTCAGTTGAAAACTGAAAAAGTTATAAATTTAATTGTATTAATTTTTCGATCATTCCTATGGAAGCTATATGATATAATCGTCCAGTTTTCATAAAATTTTACACAAAATTGTAGAGTATAATAAAATGGATATATTTCGAATTTGATCAAATTCTTTTGAAAACTGAATGTGATATAATTTTTTTTTTTTTTTAATTATCCGATCATTCCTATGGCAGCTATATGATATAGTCATGCGATCTGGCCCTTTCCGACACATATACGAGTGAGAGTATATAGAAGGACAGACGGACAGACGGACATGGCCAGATCGACTCGGCTGTTGATCCTGATTAAGAATATATATACTTTATATGGTCGGAGGTGCCTCCTTCACTGCGTTGCAAACTTCGGTCATACCCTGCAAGGGTATAAAAATCAATGAGAGCACATTCATAATATCGTTTTAATTCAATTTGTTGGAAAAATGTTTCACTTATAACAGAAGTATTTCCTGTTAAAGCAATTGTCAGTGATGTATTCATTATGAAGCTTGATTTTTATCTGTCTTGTTAACTAGACTGCTGCATGAATAAATCCAAAACGGCAAATGATTCACATAGTCTAAAGGTGGGCACACTTTTTTTCTGCACAGTATATTTGGGTGTTAGAGAGTAGGGTAGTATTGTCGGTTTCTATTGACAGTGTTCTCACTCATTTCATAGTTGTACAGCTGTTAATGAGTGCAGCGAAATTGGTGTACAGTAGTTAACGCACTGTACAATGTTTTGGTGAGCAGTTGACTTACTGTACAGTGAGTGAAACTTCATGACTGGTACATACACACAAAAAGAGTTATCGTGTGTATGTATGTCATAGAAAGAATACGGTTAAAAAATTGATTTGTATATCCGTTTTAATTGTAATAATAATATATTATAAAATATATAAAATAAAAAAATTAGAAATTTAGAAAATAATATTTGACTTAAAATATATATAAAAATAATTTTATTTTATTAAAGAACTAGCTGTACCCTGCCACGTTTCTCTGTGGCATATTGTGGTTAAGAGGGCACTTCTGAATACATCAAAATCATCTTCCTGGCATAAGGTGAAGAAGGCAGTCAGAGTTGTCGCTGGCGGATTCAGGACTCTTTCTTGTACATTTCTTTATGTGAAATAGACACGTTGACCATTCTCCAAATGGACTGCCAAGTGAACTAAAGCTGGATAGCGTTCATGAATGGGGAACAAACAAATTCTCCATGCAACCTCGTTGCTGCTTATGTATCTTCCAGCCTGGTATTGAGATATTTCATCGACAACTCGTACTGCATTGCTGTCCCCATTTTCTGCCTGAACACCAAAAACTGCCATATCGCTGCCTTTATTCACGTACTTGCAGATATATTTAATCGATTTCACGGAATTGCAATATTCTACGTTGATGTGCGCTTTGTATGATTTTGACAATAGTGGTGAGTATGGAACCACCCAACGATTGTCTACCTCAATATCACCAATTCTCATGTTTAAAGTTGCCGAAGTCCCTCCATCTTCAGTTGACCGTCTCCTATACAGAGGATATCCATCGTCCCCTGTTACGGTGTTGGCTGTAAATGCTCGAGGATATCGCTTGGAACACTTCCCGTCTACCATGCATGGTGAACTTCGGTTGAGGGTACCACATGCCTGGCCATCTTGAGCATATTCATGCATGTGGCGTGGACTACCTATGTATGAGGATGGCAAAATCGTGAGCTTTTCAACGTTGGTTGTATTACGGTCATTCATCACAGCATCCCGCAAATGGATATATTCCTCGGACCGAAGTTTCTTCTGATTCAATCGGAGGAACAGCAAACGTTCTGTTTCAATTTTTGCATACATATCGACAATGTACTTATGAAACAACTGACGACATTTCAATATGTGATTGCAATCGGTCCTCCTAACCATTAACCTGTATGAGTAAAAGTTCATCGCGCAGCCGCTCAGTCTCTCGGATGGAGGCCCGTTCTTCGTCAGTCATATTCGTAATCTTACGTCTTTTTGCTTCTGTATTGCGAATACGACGACCCAATCTCGACTTCTTTGGTGGCATGACTTCGTATCTTACTGAACCTGATCAAAAAAATAAAATTTGTATCTCCAATTTCTTCTTTCAATATGTTTTGAATGCTTGGATTCAGCTGGCTGCCTGTAGAGGGCGCAGCAGTAGGGGCACGGGGAAACGCTAAAAAAATTGATATATTCGCAACCGCAGATAAGCTATCAACATCAAAAGTAGACAATAACCGAGCTGGAACCTCAACGCATGTTGTGTAAAAATTTGGGCTTAAACGGTTCAGAACTTTTCAAGTCTATGAAGGATGTAGACACAAACAGAGCATTTTTATTTATATAGATTTATATTTAAATTATTAATATTGAAATGAAGAAACATTATTTCATTTACCATGTCTTCAGTGGTGCTAATGTTTGATCGTTTTTCAAACAATTTTGTTTTAAAATACATGTGTACAAAACTTATACTATAAATGAACAAACAAATAAATACATATCTTTAACAATCACTGTTTTTGGCATGGGCTCTGGCACTAAATAACCTCAAATATACAAAAGACAATCACAAACATATAAAAGAACACATATATTTTGTTACAAAAGATATACAAAGGTAGTCAAAAGTATTTACACTTCGACCATTTTCATAGCCAAATTTCTTTTAGTTGTTAATCTTTTTGTTGTTGACCGTTTTTCCTGAAATTTTCGTTTTTGTGTAGATTGATCTATTCAGAAACGAGCCAAAAGGGAATTCTAAAGTTAACGGTTCATAGAAAAGTGCTTTACGTAAAATAATAGATGCATCTACAGTGTAATATTTACACGTAATTTGTTTTCGTCTTAATTTTAATGCTATTAAAATTAAATAATTTTTTTGTGACAATCTCATAAGTTACTTTATTAATAGTTAAAAAAATTTTCTTAGGTATCGATGAAGGCTTCCAATTGGTTGGAATTGTGTTTATTAAGCAATATCCAAAATAAATAGACATATAGTCCTATGAACCGTTATCTTTTGTTTTCGTTTTCTGCTTGTTTCTGAATAGATCAATTTATGCAATAAAAAAAATTTTATGGAAATCGGTCAACAAAAACAAGAATAATAACAAAAATAAGTTTGGCTGTGAAAATAATTGTGAATTTGTGTAAATACTTTTGACTACCCCTGTATATTATCACAAAAACTTACATTACCTTAATGAACTCAGCACAAATGTCGTTTTCTTTGCAATCCATGTTTATGTGCATCTGCACATAAACTGTACAGAACTGTTGTGCTGCAAATGAGTAATTTCATGCAGAAATCTATTGTTTACCAACATCTTTTAAATCAAATTCTTTTCTATATCGTCCAGCATTCATTTGATCATCCTTCAAAATTGGGAGAAATTTATATTTTTCCTACCAAAAATTTCGAAAAACTTTCATAAAAGACTCAAAGTCCATGTCACTATTTACATGATCTTTGTATATGTGACGCATTTTTAAATCGTCTTGCTTAAACATTATAATAAAATTATCATTATCCCAAATCAAATGTTTCGGTATTTTTATTTTATTTTGTCTTAATAAACGCATGTTATTGTGATAAGTACTTCATTCAATGACAATCCTTTGATAATTGAGGTTATTAAAAATTGGGAAAACATCTTTATAACATAAACAGTCATAAAACAAATGTCAAACAGGGTACTGGTCTCATAAATAATATAATTAATGCTCTACCCTTTGAGGCTCATTTACCTGGTTACAATTTCTGTGAACCTGGTACAAAGTTAGAGAAACGATTAGCCCGAGGTGCTTGAGATCGTGTAAAATCTAATGTCAGTAGTATTGAAGTGAGCACAGCAGCATATTTTGTAACAAACATGAATAAGGCTAAGAAAAAGTTTGGAATGGGGACAAAGCAAGTGAAAAAGAAGGTAGTAAAAAAATCGCTTCCTTCAATAATCAAGCATGCCACGAAGGAATCGAAAAAGTAAAAACCGCTTGACATATTGCAAAGCAGTATCAAACAAAATGGGATGTAGGAAAAATGTTATAGTCCCACGGGTTATCAATGTACCCAAAATAGGTGGCTTCTTGCCACTTGTTCCTATTTTAACAGCTCTAAGTGCTGTAGGAAGTTTGGCTTCAGGTAGTGGAGCAACTGCAAACTTTACAAATATGCCGCACTTTCGAGGAGTCTCTTTGAAAGAGTCCCAAATCCTCTTGAGTGTGGAATAATTAATTTAGCAGTCTCATTATCAATTATTACGCATTGGGTGGCGTATTTTAAGAAGGGATTTGATTCATATTATTTCGATAGTTTTGGAAATTTACAACCACCAATAGAAGTAGTTCTATATTTAGGTAAAAACCTCAGGTATAATTATCAACGATTACAAAAATTTGGGACTGTTAACTGCGGACATTTATGCCAAAAATTCTAGCTAGACGCTCTTTCGTTTCCCTAATGAAGCTTTAACGTCCCGAGACTTTTTTAATTACCCTTCACTCAACAACCGTTGGGTAATCTGTCCTTTTATCCCAACCCACACTACATGGAACAAAGTCAGCAGTCAGCAGTCAGCAGTCAGCAGTCAGCAGTCAGCAGTCAGCAGTCAGCAGTCAGCAGTCAGCAGTCAGCAGTCAGCAGTCAGCAGTCAGCAGTCAGCAGTCAGCAGTCAGCAGTCAGCAGTCAGCAGTCAGCAGTCAGCAGTCAGCAGTCAGCAGTCAGCAGTCAGCAGTCAGCAGTCAGCAGTCAGCAGTCAGCAGTCAGCAGTCAGCAGTCAGCAGTCAGCAGTCAGCAGTCAGCAGTCAGCAGTCAGCAGTCAGCAGTCAGCAGTCAGCAGTCAGCAGTCAGCAGTCAGCAGTCAGCAGTCAGCAGTCAGCAGTCAGCAGTCAGCAGTCAGCAGTCAGCAGTCAGCAGTCAGCAGTCAGCAGTCAGCAGTCAGCAGTCAGCAGTCAGCAGTCAGCAGTCAGCAGTCAGCAGTCAGCAGTCAGCAGTCAGCAGTCAGCAGTCAGCAGTCAGCAGTCAGCAGTCAGCAGTCAGCAGTCAGCAGTCAGCAGTCAGCAGTCAGCAGTCAGCAGTCAGCAGTCAGCAGTCAGCAGTCAGCAGTCAGCAGTCAGCAGTCAGCAGTCAGCAGTCAGCAGTCAGCAGTCAGCAGTCAGCAGTCAGCAGTCAGCAGTCAGCAGTCAGCAGTCAGCAGTCAGCAGTCAGCAGTCAGCAGTCAGCAGTCAGCAGTCAGCAGTCAGCAGTCAGCAGTCAGCAGTCAGCAGTCAGCAGTCAGCAGTCAGCAGTCAGCAGTCAGCAGTCAGCAGTCAGCAGTCAGCAGTCAGCAGTCAGCAGTCAGCAGTCAGCAGTCAGCAACAAAAACAAAAACAACATTGATATGAGCTCCACCACCAACAACACCAGCAGCATCAACTCCCCAGCAACAACAACATTGATATGAGCTCCACCAGCAGCATCAACTCCCCATCCAATTTACCTGTTGGTGTGACCCCACAGGATTTGGATGATGTTATCAGGGACATTGAGGAGGACCCTTTTATGCTTGCATAATATTAATAATATTTTCTTTAAGCTTATTATTTAATAATGAAAATAAAAGAGAAATTATATTCTTAAAATTAAATTTAAACAAATTTTTTTTTTTTGGGAATTCTTTCCCGATTTAACTGATCAGCTACCAGGTCTGTTTAACTAATCAGCTACCAGGTCTGTTTAACTGAACAGGTTATCAGGTCTGTTTAATTGATCAGGTTATCTGGTCTGTTTAACTGATCAGGTTATCAGCTCTTTTTAACTGATTTCAGTTATGATTTCGAATTCAGCTATATATAATTAATTGTATCACAATTTATTTTTCAGTACATTTTTCAAATGCTAAGGAGTAATATCCACTTCACTTAATAACTATATATCATTATCAAATTTATCACAATGAATGAAAATATTTAAAAACAATTGACAAAAAGTGGAAATGCTCTAAAAAAATTCTTTGAATTAAAACAACACCAAAACTGAAATATTATGGGACTTCAAGAAACACTTCAACCTATAACAGAACCATTGCATGAACTTGTTAATGATAACAAAAAATTATATCATAATGTTCCCAAGTCTCATACAAATGCAAAGGCTGAAATAAAAACTATTCAGATAAAATATAAATATAAATATAACATCAGACTTTGTTACACTACATATGAATAAGAAGAAACTTTTATTTTATGAAACAATGAAACTAAACTCAACCCCTAAATATAATGATAATGAAGTCAAATCATATGATTGGGGAATGAAGACCAATATTAATGATGGAGTTGATGATGATGATCATAATGAATTATTATTATTATATATTCTATTCTCAACCAGCTATAGAGGAGGAGAACTCTGACTCTCCTATTTCATCACCAGTGGCATCAAGTCAACTCCCTCTTCACACACCGAGTTTAATATTGGATCAATCATCGAAACATGAGGAAAGTATGAAAAATTTCAACATTAGTGAACTGGCCAGAGAACGTGTATGGATAAGGCATATGGTCCTAGAAAAAATGATAATGGTCAATTAATGCTTGGGAGTGGTCATATAATTGTTTCAAACGATAAAATTAAATTTGATTATGGACAAAACTGGCAACTTACAAATGGATTATATTCTTTAATATGTCATTATCTTTCACAAAATTATAATGCAATGAATTGGAAATTTATAGACAAATTTAAAAAAAAAAGAATGTCTATCAAAGAAACTTTCTTCCAAATGGACAGGTGAAAGGAACAAGGGCTTTGAAGTATTCAGAAATTATAAAATCACTTTTAGCTAAATCACCTCCTATTGCCGAGTCTTCACCAAAACCTAATAAAACAATGGAAACTGGGACTGGATTTATGAGACTGGATCTGAATAAACCAAATTATGTGTGTTGGGATTATACCAATGAAATGGTAGAGCGATTACAACTATTAATGGCATCACAATCTGCAGGAAATTCAAGTCACACAAATGAAATAATGCCTCTAATTGAAGAATTGGGAGTGGCTCAAATAATTCATTAATATATTTAGATATTTATGAATAAATGAGGTTATAATCATTATGTCCATTGACAAGTTTGGACGGTATATAAATGAAAAACATAGCACTAGTCAGTTAAAACGATATGTGAAAACAGGAATAGGACTCTATCTAGATACGGATGGCAACTTTAATATACAAAGAAGACGTTTTAAAAATGGTGGCTTTCCAAAAGAGAATGGGGAGATAGTCATCAAGGAATATGTTGGTGAGGCTATACATGAACTGAGTGATTCACTAACATCGTTGATTACAAAATATCAAGAAAAAATTGGTCAAAGTTTTGAAGGTCTTGAGGCTATTGATACTGATACGGTAGGCAACTTTAATATCCATATAAATGGTGGTCCTCAAAAAGAAAGTGTGGTCGATAAGGAATATGTTTATAAGTCTATAAAGAGGTAAAGGGATTCAATTATTTTACATCAAAAAGAATTAATTCTAACAAAACCTGATAATACAACTGCAGATATTCAAGACAGATTGGATAGAGTTTAAGATTCTAAATGAAAAATTAAGTATAATAATCTAAGTCATTTAATTTAATTTAAATTTTAGTTTGTACTTAAATATGAGTAGGCGAGGTATCATTAAGGCGTTACACGCTCCATCCCCTAGAATTTTTTTACGTCGTTGGGTTATTACAAAGAGTATTGATAATTTATTTCAAGTTGACTTGGTAGAAATGGGGAAGTACGCTTCATCAAATAATGGATTTCTGTACCTGCTAACAGTAATAGACAAATATTCTAAATTTGCTTGGGCTTAAGCAATTAAATCAAAAACTGCTAAAGATGTAAGTGAGGCAATGGAAAAAGTATTAAAAACTGGTGGTAGAGTACCTAAGAATCTTCAAACAGATGATGGAAGAGTTTTTTAACTCACAGTTTAATGCATTAATGAAGCGTTATCAACTAAATAATTATTCAACATTTAGCACCCTAAAGGCTTCAACTGGTGAACGATTTAAGAGGACATTAAAAGAACTCACGTGGAAAGAATTTAGTTTTAATGGAACATATAAGTTGATTGATATGTATTAAAGACTACTTTCTATTAACAATAATAAACCACACAGAACAATTAAAATGGCTCGCATTAATGTAAACACTGGGAATGAGCAACATATCTTGGAAACAGTATGGTAGGTAGGTTGCAGTGGTGAGGCCCATTTCTGGGGCCTCCAATTAGAGCTAAGCTCCTTTTTGCTCCACACCCTCTGTTTGTTGTTGTTATACACTATCAGTACCATCCAGAGTCAGCCAGGAAACCTAGGATTGCCGAAACTTTCAGCTTTCCTATGTTTCCCAGTGACTCCAACTGGTAGGCACCGAAGTGGCGAAATCTGATATAGTTTAGCGCTGGGCAGAAGCAGAGCAGATGTTCCGGTGTCTCTTGCTCTGTAGGTTGCTTACAGCTTCTACAGATTGCGTTGTATGGCAGTCCCAGCTTCATTGCGTGCGAACCGATCGCCCAATGTCCCGTGGTGAGTGCCGTGAACCTGCTGATATCCCGCTTGCTGTTGGATAGCAGTTCCCTGGTTCGTTTTTCGTCGTACCTCGGCCAGCATTCCCTTGACCTTCTGTGATCACTCTTGCTTTGCCATTCTTTATTGGCTATCTGCCTAAAGTGGTCATGGATCCTTGTCTGGATCGCGTTTAGGGAGATCGGTAATTCGAAGTCAGAGCTTAGCCCCGCCGAGCCTGCACGGGCTAGTTCATCTGCCTTCTCATTTCCTGGGATCTCGTTGTGTCCCGGTACCCAAGTTACTTGTACCTTATTTTTGTCGGCAAGTCTATTAAGGGCCTTCTTGCATTCTGCCACTAGTCGTGAGTTCGTTTTCACGGCAGATAGGGATTTTATAGCCGCTTGGCTATCCGAGTAGATTCGAACTCTTTTGCCCCTGAGGTCCTGCCTTAAGGAAAGTTCGACTGCTTCCCTTATGGCTAGTAACTCAGCCTGAAAGACCGTCGCTGAGTTAGTTAGCCTGTTCAATTCTCCAATTTTCAGAGAAGATCCCAGCCCCTACGCCGCAGCTCATTTTTGAGCCCTCGGTGTAGAGGGACACCTCGTTCTCCACTACTACTCTGCCCCTACTCCAGTCTTCCCTTGATGGGTATGATGTCGAGAATGCATTCCCGAATTTCATTTCCGCGATCATGTAGTCGGTCTTAACGTCTGTAATAATGATACTGTTTCCAAGGATCTTGCCCTGCCCGGCGCCGTAGTCCCTCCAGCAATTGCTCGCCTTCAGTCTTACTGCGCTCTGTGCCGCAGTGTCCTTCACAAACAGCTCTATCGGCATTAAATCCAGGATGGCGTTGAGGGCAGCCGCGGGGCATGAGCGCATTGCACCCACTGCCCCCGCACTCGCTGCCCGTTGCATCCGTGTCAGCTTCGTTCTGTTGTAAGCCCTAGTTAGTGCCGGCCACCATACTAGGGCTCCGTATGTAAGAATTGGTCGTACCACTGCAGTGTAGAGCCATAAAATTATCTTTGGGTGCAATCCCCATTTGTTCCCAAACATTTTCCTGCAGGCGTAGAATGCGATGCTTGCTTTCCTTACTCTTTCTGCAATGTTATCCTTCCATAAGAGCTTTTTATCCAGAATAACTCCTAGATACTTCGCTCGCTCCGAAAGTTTTAACTCCATGCCGTTGATACTGGGCATGTTGAAGGGTGGTATCTTAGTTCTTCGCGTGAAGAGCATAAGTTCCGTTTTTGTGGGGTTGATACCTAGTCCGCAGGTTTTTGCCCATTTGTTTAATCTACCTAGCGCACCCGTCATTATTTCGCTAATAACGTCAGGGTATGGTCCTGAAACTAGCAGTACTACGTCGTCCGCGTATGCAACTGCTTTGACTCCACCCGTATTGAGATCTGTCAATATGGCGTTCATATTTGTGAGCCAGAGTAGGGGCGATAGTACCCCGCCCTGAGGTGTGCCTCTCTTCACAGTCCGCGTGAGGTGAGTGCCACTCAGTTCGGCTGTGATCGTCCTGCTCTTTAGCATGACTCCGATCCACTCTCTGATGCCTCTCTCAATACCTATCAAGTTGAGGGAGTCCAGGATAGAGTCGATGTCTAGGAAGGCTGCCATCGTGCCTTCCTAGACATCGAAGGCGCGTTCAATAACGTGAACCCCGACCCCGACGTGTTGTTAACGTATTGTTTGTGTTGTAGTGTCTTCTCGACATGATGAATAACTACGTGTAGCGCTGTTTCCGTTGATTTTCCTCTGCGGTACGCATGCTGCGCATCCGAAAGTCGATGTCCTTCTAGAGATTCTCGGATGTGGACGTCCAGGAGTCTCTCTAGTGTCTTCAGGGCGAAGGAGGTAAGACTTATCGGTCTATAATCCTTTGCTAGGATATGCTCCCTTCTGCCCGGTTTCGGTATGAAAATGACTTTAGCCTCTCTCCACAGCAGTGGGACGTGCGTCAGTCTTAAACAAGCTTCATAAATGGCTTTTAGCCATTTGCAAATACTGTCCTTAGCTGATTGTAGCATTGCCTGTATTAAGCCGTCTGGGCCCGGGCTTTTATACTTATTGAAAGAATCTATTGCCCACTGGATTCGCTCAGTGGTAATGATGTCTTTCGTAGGTGTATCCATTTGAGAGCTCGTTCCCTCCTCGGGTTCCGAGTTCACTTTGAGGCTTCCTGGGAAGTGGGTGTCAACTAGTAGCTCTAGTGACTCCTCGATTGTCGTCGTAGCAGAGCCGTCTGCTCTGTTGATCAGGGTAGGGCTTGTGGCCCCTTGGCGAGGATTTTGCTTACTCTCGCCGTGTCCTTTATGCCTTCCAGTGACTCGCAGTAGTTTTGCCAGGACTCTTTCTTGGCCTTGTATACTGCCTTCTTGTAAATTTTTTGTGCCTCTTTGTATGTTCCCCAATCCCGGGTTACATAGCTGTGGTTAAAGGACTTTCTCGCGCTCTTTCTGAGCTCGCTCAATTCCTTTGTCCACCACGGTGGGTATTGCTTCTTCGAGAATGTTAGCTTACAAGTCTCTTTGAAGGCGTTGTTCAGAATATTAGTTAGGCCCTCGACCTCTTTGTCGAGTGCCTTTGCAGTGGATATAGTCTTGATCCTCCTGCCGTTTACTTTTGATCGGACAATTTCGCTGAAATTGTTCCAATCCGTCCTACGGGGGTTCCTTCTTGGCACCTGTTTCTTAACTGGTGTCGTTAATTCAAAGAAAATGTACCTATGGTCTGAGAAGGAGTGTTCTGTCGAGACCCTCCAGTTCTCGACCCTGTAATTGTTCTGCTCTATATGTAATGTGAGGTCTAACACCTCTTCCCAACCTTGAAAATTTTCCGTACTCGGAAAGATGAAGGTCGGCGTATTGCCCTTGTTACATATTGTTACGTTTCTACAGATAATATTGTCAAAGAGTGACTCACCTCTTTCGTTAGTCTCCGAACTCCCCCAGAGCGTGTGTCTTGCGTTCGCATCACACCCGAGCACCAGGGTCGTCTTCTTCGCTTCCGCCCATTGCAGCAGCTAGACTACCGGCTCAGGCGGGGCCGGCTCGTCATGGGCCATGTATGCCGATGTTATAATGACTCCGCTCCCATCCGCCGCCACGAATCTGGCCACTGCTAGGTCAGGTGTGCTGAGATTGGGACAGAGAAAAGCATTAAAGTGATTCTTAATTACAATGCAAGCTCTCGACCTACCATTCGAGTTTGTGCACAGTAGTGTGTATCCTTGGATTCTCAATCCAGCGACTTGCCCGTCCCTGGTCCAAGGCTCCTGTATCAGGCCGATGTCGATATCCCTCTCCCTTAGAAGGATCGTGAGATTAGCTGAAGCGTGCGAGCTGCGCTTCAGGTTGGGGGTGGCGTCTGGAGATTTGTCGTCGATGACCATGTCGTCCAACAATTTGTTGGTGTCATCGACCTCCTCCAGAATCTCGTCCGGCTCGGCCAGGAAGACCTTAATCTTGGCCTTCCTGATGCCGTACCTGACCTTGTGGTCCGTTGCCTCCAGCTGGGGCAGACAGCGCTGGTTGATCAGCAGGAGGAAAGGCTGACTCGCCTTCATCTCCTGCTCTGCTCTGAGGATGGTCCAGTCCTCCGTATGTATGTCTGGGTTCTAAGCCTTCAGACAGGCGATCACCCTAGCATGGTCAGTTTGGCCCTTTGGTAACCAGATGCGAGCTCTGGGTCTCCTTGGGATCTCCCTGGCGTGGACTAGCCTAATCTTAAGGCCAGCCCATGTGTCGCTGATCTTAGCCACACACTCCGCCAGGAAGCTTCGGGAGAACCCATCGTCGCACCTGATGACCCGGTGCCCTCTAACCACGTCTGAGGAGTCGAAGGAGGGGATGGGGCCGGTCGGCATGCTAACCAACCTGTCGGTCACCATGTCGGCCAATTTGGCCTCGATCTCCTCCCACTTCTCCGACAGCAGGCGACCGTCGTCATGGAGCTCGTCCACCAGTGCCATAGCCAGACTGTCTCTGGCCACCTCGCTAAACTTCTTTGCCTGGCTGACAAAGTTCGTCGCTCGCGGCTTACCCTGTGGGTCCTTCGCTCTCTTAGGTGCGCTTTCACTCACTTCGCTTTGCCTTCGAGGGCTGGAACGCCGCCGGGTTTGCCGCTTTGTACTGCTCAAATTCCGCGATCTCCGCAAGGAATTTGGCCTTGTCCTCGGCATCCCGAGGGTCAGTTTTGCCCTCAGCCTCGTTCTTGGCTATCTTGCCGAGAACGAAGCGGGCTCTGTTGACCCTCGCTCATCTCTGATGGTGAGACATTTTCGCTAACTCTGAGGTGGTGCTCAGCTGAGCCCCACCTGTGTGTTTCGATTGGGGAGTGCTACTCGCCCTCCCCTCGGATTGCGACTCTTCTTCGTCGGTCTCCGATACAATGTGAGATGCAGCGACTAGTCTCGGCCTCTGCATCTCCTTCTCGTCCTTCGTTGACAGTTGTTGGGGTTTATCCTCTCCCAGGAGTTCCGAAGCTCGGCTTGTGGTATTCATTTCATATCATGAACGCCCGCTTTGCTCGACCTGGCAAGCGCAGCGGGCCAGAGGGGGTTTGGGGCTTTGAAGACAGGTCGACCGCAGCTTCGCCCCAAAACTGCGGCAAGGCCACTTACGACCCAGGGTTGCCTGGCCCTGGGAAGGCTCCGTGCAGACACAGCTTGGAATTACCCCTCAGCTGCGAACCTGGAAGCCAGTGTGCACGGGTCGCATCACACACCTGACTTGAGGGGAGGCTACTTAAAGACTGCCTAGGTCCACCCGACTACAATTGGTCAGCATCCCCGGTCGAGCCTCGACTGGGGACCTGCTTCCAGCCGCCCTCGCTTGGAGAGTATAGTCGCACTACCGATGGTGTACACAGTTACGGCAGATGACACAGTCATCCGTTGATCCCCCTGTGCACCCTATCGGCTGACGGCCGAAACAGTATACAATAACATTAAACAATTTACAGGAAGCAAACTTAAAATGAGTGAACATGTGAGAATTAGTAAATATAAAGGAGTATTTGAAAAGTCATTTACTAAAAATTGGAGCACAGAAGTCTTTAGAATTGTGAAAATACAACATACTTATCCCACAACATACTTACTTGAAGACTTAAAGGGCATTCCTATTAAAGGAGGATTTTATAAAGAATAACTAAAAAAACACGTTTTCCGAAGGAATACCTAGTTTAAAAGAAAAGGAAATAGAGCTTTTGTCCGCTAGCTCAATTTCCAAAAACTGATATCTGATGGATTGATTAGTCTGAATTTTTATAATGAATAAAACATTATACATTAGATTTATTATTTTCATAATAATTTTCTTAGATGTAAACATTTTTTAAATATATTATGATTGTTTAATGCACAAAGCGTTCTTTGTGCTGCGTGAGATATCAGGTTGGGAGGTGCATAAACTAATTTCAATTTATTTAACAAAGACCAAAAGACAACCGTTTCAAGCTATCTAACATCAGCAACTGGCTTTTATTAAGAGCAGCAGAACTAGATAACAGAGATTTGGTAACTTCATGTTAATGAGCTTTTGTTTACATTGTATATTCAAAGAGAAGCGGTTCGGGAGATGCGAATTTAAAGAGTTTGACCGAACATCCCGGCCGCCTTGAAAGTATCGTCTTTCAACAAGATTGTGATGTAGTGGGGAGTACTGCCAGCTTATGTAGTGGTCGGCAGCATACACCAGTGATAGTTCGAATGTGGGCCACTCGTCTAATCTTTCATCGTTAAGGAGGAAGGTTGTCGTCGTGGATGACAACCATGGTGTTCGCCTTGATGTTTGCCGATGGTGTTGTCCATTTGGTTCGAGCGCGTAGTTCTTGTAGATAGTCGAATGACCACCGACGCCAAAACTCTTGCTTTCTTGCGGTCACGGCTTCGAACCGTTCCAGACTGGTCGCATGTGTTGGCAAAACGGGCCTTTCTGGAAGGGAGCGAAGAGACTTTCCAACCAAGAAGTGCCCTGGGGAAAGTGCACCAAAATCGTTGCGATCTGGAGATAGCGGAGATAACGGATGCGAGTTAAGAATCGCTTCAATGAATCTTGAATTCATCAACGTTCTGTAGAGCAGACCTTTCGCGCTTTTCACCGATGCTTCCCAAAGGCCTCCAAAGTGAGCAGCTCTGGGAGTGATGAAATGGAATGTTATGAAATCGGTTGACAAATAAGATGAAATGACCTCTTGCGTGGCTTTGTTTTCGAGAAACTCTCGTAATTCTTAAAGATGGTTGGCAGCTCCGACAAAGTTGGTTCCGTTATCGCAGTAGATGTCTGTTGGGATCGACCGCCGGGCGATCATCCATTTGAGTGCTGCAAGAAATGCCATGGTGGACAAATCCGAGACGACTACTATGTGGACCCGTTCCTTTTATCCGAAGATACGTGTTGAATGGTCCGCAGAAGTCGACGCCACACTTCTGAAACGGATGCTGCGGCAGGACTCGTTCTAGAGGAAGCGATCCCATGAGTTGGTTCTCTAGTTTGGGCCTGAACCGAACGCACGCGATGCAGGAGCGCACCACTCGACGAGCTAGATCCCTGGCATTGATGATCCAGTACTCCAGACGGATGAGAGCGACTAGATCCTTCGGACCTGCATGACAATTCCTCAGATGCAAGTGTCGAACATAAATAAAAGCAAAGTGCGATTTGCTTGAAAGAAGCAGTGGATGCCGCTCAGATTCAGAATGTCAGCGTTCTGTAGTCGCCCTCCAACTCTGATGAGAGCATATCCTGATGAGCTGTCGAGAAATGGAGTTAAATGCTTCAGCTGACTTGTAAGTGGTTTAGCCTTCTGCAGCGAGCGAAAATCTTCAAAGAAGGACTGTTGCTGCAAATTGTAGACGATGCTGAATAATGCGAGCGAAGTTCTTCCGGCGTTAGCGATGGATTGCCACCTTTGACTCCTCTTGACAGGTCGGCTAAGCGAAAAACGTATGCGATGGTGCGAATGCAGCGAGTATATGAACTAATGTAAGTCAACTGTTGAAGAACATGATTGTTGATCACAGTAGTGCTGAATGTGCTCCTACGTTGCTCTGCCTTGGCAGTAGCTGGATCGATATTGATGATTTGCGGTGTGGTTGGCCATTGGGACGATGGTTGGGTCAATAACTGTGGGCCTGTGAACCACATTGATGCTGCCAGCTCGGCTGTTGTAGTTCCACGCGAAACAATATCTGCCGGGTTGCTAGCACCCGGCACAAATTTCCACTGACCATCTGCGGTCCATTTTGAATTTCGGAGACTCGATTTCCGACGAAAGCTGAAAGTGTGACTGAATGCTGTTTTAGCCAGTGCAGCACAATTTGCGAGTCCGTCCAAAAATATGCGGAGTATCTTCTGTCCGCTAATTGGGGCCTTAGTTTCGCATACAATTGGCTGTTGACTTAGCAGTCAACAGATGCACTGCGATAACTCCCGTCGACTTTTCTGACCGTAGATAAAAGCAGCATCCGTAAGCTCTGATCGATGAATCACAAAATCCATGAAGTTAAAGTGATCGAATCTTGTGTTGGAGACAGTAGCGGGGAATCGACAAAATTGAGACAGTTTTGAATGACTCTAGACATTTGCTCGAGGCCGTTTGTATGTTTTCTGGAACGCGCTCGTCCCATGACAGGCCAGCGAGCCAAAGCCGAGCGACAGCAACAAGCGGTGCGAGCAATCCAAGCGGGTCAAACAAGGTGGATGCAATGGACAAAATACTTCTTTTGGTGACTCTCGATGACTGATTCGTTGGTATGAACTTGAAGAACAGTGTATCCATGTGCTGATTCCAGTTCACGCCAAGAGCGCTGGCTAATCCCTCTCCACACGAATTGAGTTCCTTAGCTGCGCGATTTTCCATAAATTCAGCGTGGTTTGAATCCCATTTGGTAAGAGGGAAATGTCCTCGTCGAAGAATTTCTGTGACTTGATCCTTGATAATGCGAAGTGTCGCTATGTCGTCTGCACCCGCGAGTAAGTCATCAACATAAAAGGACGTCTTTATGATAGCGGCGCCGATTGGAAAGTCGATTCGGTGGACATCGGCAAGATGGTTTAGGCTGCGTGTTGCCAAACATGGGGCTGCTGCAGTGCCGTAGGTCACTGTATTTCGCATCTATAATGCGCATCGTGTCTTCTGGAAATGCTCTCCAAAGGATATACTGGTATTTGCGATCAATAATGTCGAGATTTACTTGCCTTATCTATAATGCGCATCGTGTCTTCTGGAAATGCTCTCCAAAGGATATACTGGTATTTGCGATCAATAATGTCGAGATTTACTTGCCTGTACATCTTGGTCACATCTGCAGAGAAGACGTAACGATAGAGTCCGAACTTTAAAAGCTGTAGGTACAACTCCTCTTGGAGTGTTGGGCCGACGCATAGCAAATCTTTAAGCGATGTTTGATTTGAAGTCCGACATGAGGCATCAAATACTACCCTGAACTTGGTAGACTCACTGCTGGGTTTAAGGACGCAGTGATGGGGGATGTAATAGTGCGGCTCTTTCAATTTAGGATGACCAACTTGGGAGATGTGACCCAATTTTTCATACTCTTCCATAAAGTCGCATTATTGCTGACGAAGCGCTGGAGCTTTCTATAGACGACGTTTCATGCTCAAAAACCGACGACGGGCGATATCAAACGAATCTCCCAATCTGCTTGCGTCATCCTTGAATGGGAGTTTGACGACAATCGTACCAGTGCTGTCGGGGCGAGTGGACTTTTCGTACTGTTTCTCGCAACTAGAATGTTTCAGGCTCTGCAGTGGTGTCGAGTCGACCGCTTCCAGCTCCCATAGACGTTAGAGATTGACATTAATTGATCTTGCGTTTAAAACAATGCAAGTGGAAACTTCTATTGATCCGCTTTGTTGAAGTCGTGCAGTCACCACCCAGTCAAATAGAGTTTTCTGCAGCAGCGGGCCTCGAGGTCCCAGCCTTATTTACCCTATTGACAAGGTATCGAAGAAGGCTTTGGTTCCCAGAAGCATGTCGACGTGACGAGCTTGGTAGAATTTTTTATCAGCGAGAGGCGTATTTTCTGGCAACTTCCAAGTCGAAACGTCAATGGCGAGATCAGGTTGATATGAAATCTGTGGCGTAATACAAAGATCTGAGGAGAGTACGAAAGATGACATGCGAGATTTAATAGATGCGGTTGTGCAATATTTAATATCTGTTTGCGAATGGCCAATGCCTCGAATTTGCACTGGATGTCTTTTCCTTCGTAGACGAAGCCGTTGTGCAAAATCGTCCGTAACGAAGTTCACTTGGGAGCAGGAATCAAGAAGAGCTCTCCCAGGTCTATACGTTCCAAATGCATCCTTTACGAGAACCATCGCAGTGGCAAGTAAAACCTGTGATTTCTGACCGGAATGTGTGTGGGTTGCTGCTTCCAATGGTAGTGCGGTTGGGACCGGTTGATGCGAGCGAGACACGTTCAGTGAATGGTTGTTGTGCAATAAGGTATGTGGCAGGTGCGACAGCGATTTTTCGATGGGCAGTTTGAGAATTGGTGACCACTATACAGACAATTCAGGCAGAGACGATGTAATTTAGCGACGTCAAATTGCGCAATTGGACTGAGGTTATTAAATTTGTCACAGCTAAACAATTTGTGCGAGGGTGCCAGGCAGTGTACACATGGTGCGTTGGTTAGCGAAAACGACGAGTTGTGAGATCTAACGGGAGGACTAGTCGATCTTGACCGCTCGGATCCATGGGGTCGCCCAGAAAACAAAAGAAACTGGTACTGGCGTTCAAGCAGCTGGGTACACAGGCTCCAGGATGGTAGAGTGAGATAGTCCAGAGATTCGTTCCATTTTGTTTTGCTCTGTTGGTCGCACTTATCCATGACCACGTAAATGAGCATTGCCTCAGAAACTTGGGCATCCGAGACTAACGATGAGAGGGAACTATATAATGCGGATGCGTTGTCAATTAAGCTGCGGAGCTGTTGGGCATTTCCTGAGCCAGCTGGCTGCAGTTTAAAAATGGAAGGGATCGTTTCGACGACGATTAGCGCAGGCTTGTCATACCGATCCTTCAGCTTTTCCAAAGGCTTTGCATAATTTTTTCCAGTGACCGGAAAGGCTGCGACAGCTTCCAATGCAGGTCCCCTTGAACAATTGCGGAGATGGTTAAATTTGTCTGTATTCGAGATTTGCTCACGATTCACCAGTTGCAGGAACGACGAGATGAAGTTCTTATAGTCCGTATGATTTCCGTCGAAACTAGGCAGCGCCAAACTTGGCAGTCGAGACGGCGCGCTGTAGTTTGGTGCCGCGAGATGGTCGAGCACTTTGCTGTGCAGTTCTTCTCCAAGAAGTTGCTGAATTGACAATTTTGTGGTTATGTAACTGTCCTCCAGGTCGGCACGACCAAGGTTTCAATTTCTGATTGCACGGAGAGAGCCTGCTTAAAGTAGGACTCCAAGATTACCAAACGGCACTGAAGTTCAGCTGGCGATTTTCTCTCTTCTTCTTGCTTGGTATCGACCATTCCCTTTATGCGTGTAATATTTCTTTTAATGTTCGAGCGCTGCCGTTTAAATGTTTCCAATGTAGTTGTTGCCATTGCTGCGACAAGAGTGCAAGTGCCGAAAAGCTTGAGTTAAAGCACAGCAACAAGACCTAGCAAGAGCGAAGCGGTGACGAAAAGTGGCGAACTGGCAATTCCGTTGAGTGACTCCAAAGGTAATGAAGATAACTCGAAAACTGTACCAGCGGCTGCAGTTCGCGAATCAAACAAAAACAACACTTCGTTGGGCGGAATAACGGAGCGAAGGAAACTGAGCGATCGACGACGAGCTTCAAGGGCTACACGCACACACACCAACGACGAGACATACGAAGAATAATAGCGAATAGTTCCGTTGTGTGAACGTGTCGTTGGCGTTAGAAATTTGCGAGTAGTTGATTTTATTTGTATGTATATTTATTATAAACTTGCGATGATGCACTGGTGGGGTATCAGTGTTCACTATGAATGCGATTATTACGATGTTGAGTTGTGATGAGCGGGTCAAGCCAATGATTTGCGGGTGATAAGTCGACAATTGTTTATTAGTCAATAAATTGTTATTAATTTGTTTATACACTGCCCCACGTTGAACGCCAAAGTGTTTAATGCACAAAGCGTTTTTTGTGCTGCAAAAGATATCAGGTTGGGAGGTGCATAAACTAATTTCAATTTATTTAACAAAGACCAAAAGACAACCGTTTCAAGCAATCTAACATTAGCAACTGACTTTTATTAACAGCAGCAGAACTAGATAACAGAGCTTTTGTAGCTTCATGTTAATGAGCTTTTGTTTACATTGTATATTTAAAGAGAAACGGTTCGGGAGATGCGAATTTAAAGAGTTTGACCGAACAATTATAAACAAACTTAAATGATTAGTTTTATTTACCTCTTCTTATTTTATTTTCTAATGAAATTTAAATTTCTTAATTTCATCATCAGTATTATAATTTGCTTGTCTAGTGCACTTTCACTATCTTTTAATTTTCTTTTTATACCCTTGCAGGGTATTATAATTTCAGTCAGAAGTTTGCAACGCAGTGAAGGAGGCACCTCCGACTATATAAAGTATATATATTCTTGATCAGGATCAACAGCCGAGTCGATCTAGCCATGTCCGTCTGTCCGTCTGTCCTTCTGTCCGTCTGTCCGTTTCTACGCAAACTAGTCTCTCAGTTTTGAAGCTATCTGAATGAAACTATGTAGTTAGCCTACTATATACTCTCAATCGTATATATGTCGGAACGAGCCGGATCGGACGACTATATCATATAGCTGCCATAGGAATGATCGGAAAATGTTTACAAAAAAATTTTAACATTTTCAGTTTTCAATAGAATTGGATCAAATTAAAAATATAGACATTTTATAAACCGTTAGCCATTTTATATTATTCTTAAATTTTGTGTCAAATTTCATGAAAATCGGACGACTATATCATATAGGTGCCATACAAAGGATCGTTTGATGTAGAAGAAAAATAAAAATCTGTGAATGTAAAGCTGCAAATGTAATATGTATAGGTGAATGAAGTGAAAGCAGGTATTTCTTCATTGTTTTTTGACACATATATATATATATAATTTATATGGTATGGATTCCTAGTCATAGAATTTCTATCTGCAAGGGTATATAAACTTCGGCGTGCCGAAGTTAGCTTCCTTTCTTGTTAGATTTGTTTTCACACTATCACTACTTTGAGAGCTCTCAATTTGGCTGCCCCAAAATCTTGACTGAGCTTCAAAAGTAGTCATACTATTCATTATCTCATTTTCAATAGTTTTATAGTGCCCTATCATCATCTTTATTATCTAAGGTAATTTTCGAAATTTTAATGGTGGTTATTTCATGTCCTCTAGACCTAAACATGTGCATCGTATCTTATTCTTGCTGTCTTGTAAATAAACACTTTTTATAACCCTCAAATGTTCTTTTTCTAAACAACTTCGTTTTTTACCTTTATTTTTCTTTACACACTTTTGAGGTTGACTACCTGCACTTTTAGAAGTGTATGCACTCATTCCCCGATCTCTTTTACAAATAAATGAACATCGTACTTCGAGAAATTATGGAAGAAGTCGGGAAAGACATTTCCTGTTTTGAATTTGAATTTAGTACTAACTTAGTACTTACTTATCTAACATAGAATCAAATGCACACTTTATATAGTATGCAAATGAAACAGGTATATGCTTGGTGATAATTTCTGATTTCTCACTTACTGATATACTCGTCGTCTCCAGTATACATTCGAAGTCGGCATTCACTATAAGTGGCACCTCCAGCTCTAGCATTGGGATGTGATCCCTCCGTAGCCACATTGCTACAAACTTGAGCATGCTTTTCAGCCCTTTCATCGCTCAATATTGCAGAAGAAGCGAATTATCCTCTGCTTTACAATTTGAGATTAGAGTAGCCTGTAAAATAAAATTAAGAATTTAATTAGTATATAAATTTTAAAATTTTATTTAAATTATTTTTTACATTTTTAATTTAATTTTATTTATATATTTATTTAACTTTTTTTTGTACTAACCTTGACATATTTTTTATCTACACATAATGTCCTGGTATGTTTGCAGTTGGTCCATCCACAAATAATAAGTTTATGTGGAACTCCTTTCCCACTGGGTCAGAATAAAGCGGTCCAATCACTTTATTTGGATCTTCATTAAATACAAACACATTTATGCTAATGCATGGATTTTGCGCCTTGAACATTTTAACATCATTTAACACCACTGGAAAGTTTAAACCAGTGAAATTAAGTTTAAGTGATGGTGCATCGCATATGACATCTGCTCAAATGTCCACTTAATATGTGGAACATCGTTGGGGCTTTACACTTCACCCGTTCAATATGAGGGAGAATTCATTCGGATTTCTGACTCCAGCCCCGTCATTCACAAACATATATTGGAGGATTCGGGCCTTGAATCCATGCAAAATCAGCTTTATGCTTCCATCCACAGGTCGGGTTGCGAAAAACTTATGGGCTTCTGTACGGATGTGGTGTTTCCATTCCACACCCACAGGTAGATTTTCGCGATAGTATTCGCAGTAGATACCATTGATGGAGTTGATTGCGTTGTTGGCGTTGTTGGTGTTGGAGGGATTCATGGTGATGCTGCTTTTGATGATGGCAGTGAAGTTGTTGTTTTCGTTGATGATTTGCTTTTCACGTTGATTGTTTATTTTTTTTAATTTTTTGTTTTATAAATGTTCCACATCACTTGTAAACTTTGTAGTTGTTTAAATTTTTTGATTTTGTATATGTTACACGTACACTTGTAAACTTTGAAATTGTAAATTTTTGTTTTTATGAATGTTCCACGTACATTTTTTCAATATTTTTTCTGAAATTTTTATTAAATAAACCGAAGACTAAAGCCGGCGTGATGGCTCGGAGTTCAAACTGAAAGTAAGTGCTTGGACTCTAGGATTCATCGTTTAGACCCTGTAGGCTTATTCACCTGAGCTTGCCATTTCCACCCGTTTTTTGCTTCCAACGTAGACCGAAATGGAAAAGACATTTTTATTTTGGATTGTGGGTATATGTGTGATCCCTTTTAGAGATCACCCCACCCCTTTTGTGAGAGTAGGGCAGTTGTGCCTTCAGCTCGTTACAAAAAAGGCTAGATTGATTACAAAAAAGGATAGAAAAGGACAAAAATTTTAAAAATAGGACAAAAAACAAGAAAAAATAGTTTTTCCATACATTTTATGTAATATCACTCTTTACTGGTTGCCAACTCGTTTAGAACATCGTCAATGTCATCATTGCAAGCTTCTAAACTTTGATTTTTTGTAGATTGGTTGCTTCCAATCATTTTTAAATATTGCTCAGGAATTTCATATTCATGGCAATATACGCCTTTCCGGCGTAGCCCAAACCTATAAAAGAAAAAACCATTTCAATAAATGTATGAAACAAAAGATTATTAAAATATTTACCTGATCGATAAAATCGCATTTTAAGTTTCTATTTGCAGTTGGTTGCGCAGTTTGGTTTTTACTAAATTAGCTTGGCTAAAAACACGCTTAACTTCTGCATTTGACTAGGGCAGCGACAGCAGTTGTAGAACAAATGTTGCCAATTCCATAAATGGGTTATTGCCAGCCGAGTCCTTTTAATTTCTCACCTCTGCCCAAAACGCAACACAAATTTCACACAATAAAAGTAACAACTGATAGCACTGTATATCGATATATACGATTTACGATTACAACAGGGTTGCATTATTTTAAAAGTGCTGCTATAAAAGTAATGTACATTTGAATTACTTTTCATCACTTTACACAAAAATAAAAAGCGGATAAAAAAGGCCAGGCCAAAATAAAAAAGCACAGATAAAAGGCTAGGGGATGTTCTAAATTTTTTCCGGCTGACGCAGGTAAAAACCGGACAGATCTGTCTGGAAAAAGGATAAAACGGCAACACTAGAGTAGGGTCAAGGGGACAACTAAATTGTGTTCATGATTTTTCAAGATTTGTGTGTGTCTCCTCATTTTTGGGTCAGTGTTCTGGGTCAGACATTTTTATCAGCGAAATGGGTTCATGAGTGAACCTTTTCCCAGACCACACCACCCTGATGTCAATGTAGACTTTTCTAAGTTGAAGACCTGAGTTTTCATTCATGGCGTTGGAGGTTGCAATTATAACAGGAAAATACAAGTGGAAAATAAGTGGGATGGGATAAATGAATCAATTAGATGACTTTTCATATAAGCAAAGGGGTGAATTGGGGTTAATGCCTCTTGAATTCATTGGTAGTGTTTTGATTGGAGACGGGTACATAAGTTGCTCCCTCCCTTTTTCTAATTAAGAGATCGTTGGTGAGCGTCTCCTTTCAGGGACATACAAGTGTCTACTTTTGTGCATACACAAGTGATCCTTTTTAACATCAATAAAAATCTCGGCTGACGGTGACCTTTTCATCCCTCCCTCTTCAATGCAGTGTGTGATCGCAGGTGTGCACAGGATTCTTAAACTGAGTGGCTTCTCGTGAGTGGACCATGTGACCTTTTCCCTTTTTGGCGTGTGATTCGATCGTGGGAAGATGATTGAACGCGGATTGTACGCGTTTCGATATCACTTCGTCGCATTCGCACCCGTAGGGGTATCGACTTCGTCTTCGTGGCGTTAGCTCTTCCACACACGTTTCTCACGTGTACTCACACCATTAAATCATTAATTAATATTTTATTAATTTTTATTAGCCTACCATTTTTAGGGGTGACAGGTGTCAGATAACCCTAATTTATCTAATTAATGACCCTAATTAGCGATAAAAAGATCAAAGCTGTCCCGGTTGTTAGGAACCACATATAATTCATGTATTTCTACTTGGTACATGGAAGTTGAGCTGACTCAACAAGTCAGCACTTTCCACGTCACCATGACGCTTTAAGAACTCCAACCCCACGCCTAATAGGGCGATCTAGCCGATATACTGTGAATACAGCTCGAAAAACTTCGGAGCCCGGAATCTCCGGCTTTAACCAGGTTTCTGTGAGCACAATAACCTAAGAAGCAAACGAAAGGCTATCAGAATACAAGTAAGGAGGGATCTTGCATTCTGATAGGAAAAACCTAGGGACTTCGTAAGTTTTTTGGGTCGGGATGGGTAGACGTAGAAGGCGCAGTGGTTTGATCAGGCCTGAGAACAGGCCACTAACACCGTACTCTGACTAGAAGTTGTTAGAGCAAATGGTGTTAAAGAGTTTGTTAGGGACATTTATTTTGAAAGATGAAATATCCCTAGCGTAAGCAAATTTAAACTTTTCCACTTTTATCTTTATGGAACCGCTATAAGGGCTTTTGGCAAGGCAGATTGGTTATCTGCAGTGCCATTGTCGGCCGGTATTCCGGGCCTTACACCCTGAGCAGATATATCAATATTCACGGGACTTTAAGGGGTCAATATTTGGGAACCCCAGGGGACAAAACAGAAATCACCGGCGGTGCGGACACATTCGGGCACCGAATCTTTCCTAGCGCTCGATCTCAGCACTCTTGAAAAAATAGCCTTTTTGCAGGTTTTGGCGAAATAGACAATATTAGCGGACATTATTAAGACTTACCACTGTACTTGTAATTGAGAAAAAACAGAGCCATATAGATAAGAAGTGCAGCGGAACAGCGAAAGAGAGAGAGCAGGAGAGCGTGGGAGATGAATAACTAAAACGTTTAGCTGTTCCGACGGCGCAAACAAAAGCAAAACGAAGAAGGCACAAAAAGGAATGCCAAATATGCAAAAGCTATCACTAGCAGCACAACTATGTTAAATTGGGAAATAAAACCAATTATACACACAAACCAAAATAGCTACATGCAAACTCGAAGTGAACAGGAAGTTGTTGACACAAATTATGAAATTTAAGTTAACTCCGGTGGTTTTTTGCAAACTTAAACACAAGTCGAGAACGCAAAACAAAACAAGTCCGTTCACTTGGAAAAATGAAAGATGATTGTAGAATAATAAAAAATGACTAAATCTAAAATTTTATGAAATTCTGTGAAAAACTAAAAAACTATCATTTTTAGTTGTATTTATTTCTCTATCCTTTCTATGTCAGCTATATGATATAGTAGTCCGATTTTCATAAAATTTTACACAAAATCTTAAAATAATGTAAAATGGCGTCATCTCAAATTTAAAAATAAAAAATAAAAAATGGCTACATCTCAAATTTGATAAAAATCTGTTCAAAACTGTAAAAGGTGTAATTTTTAATTGTATTCATTTCTCTATCGTTTATATGGCAGCTATATGATATAGTAGCTCGAATTTCATAAAATTTTACACAGTGTTCAATTTTGTGTGAAATTTTATAAATATAGCTCCCATAGGAACAATCGAGAAATTAATACAATTAAAAATTATAACTTTTTCAGTTTTCAACAGATTTTCATCGAATTTAAGGTATAGCCATTTTATATTATTCTTAAATTTTGTGTTAAATTTCATGAAAATCGGAAGACTATATCATATAGGTGCCATACAAACGATCATTTGATGTAGAAGAAAAATACAAATCTGTGAATGTAAAGCTGCAAATATAATATGTATAGGTGAATGAAGTAAAAGCAGGTATTACTTCATAGTTTTTTAACACAAATATATATAATTTATATTGTATGGTTTCCTAGTCATAGAAGTTCTATCTGCAAGTGTATATAAACTTCGGCGTGCCGAACTTAGCTTCCTTTCTTGTTTTTAATTGAATTATTTTCTTGATCGTTCCTAATGCAGCTAGATTATATAGTAGTCTGATCTTCATAAAATTGTTCACAAAATTGGACATATTTCTGGATGGGAAGAAGAGCGCCAACGGCAGAGAAGTGACGACATGCTCCGACGAAGTTCAATGCGTTATCGCCGTGAATTATTTCGAAACATCCTTGGTGAGCAAAGAACCTTTGGAGAACCAATAAAAGAGAGTGGTGCCTAGATCTGAAACACATTCTAAGTGAATCGAAAAATTGAGAGCGATTCGTTAACAGCAAAGGAAACTTAGCATCGTCTTTTACTGTTGTATTAGCATGTTATACTATCGGTGACAGTTTTTTCGATAACTATAATCTTGTCTTTCCATTCTCTTATGAGCGAACACCATAAGCAGGATGAGATATGACGGAAATCTCACAATGACGTCTGGAAAATCCTAAGGTTGAACAGCATCGAACAGTCCGACCAGTCTTAAATGCTTCTTAAGATAAAAATAGGTAAAAAAAACTTTTTAAGTTAAACGGTTTTATGTTAAACATATATTGCAATGGTAAAGATAAATGTACTAAAAACAAAAAATAATAAAATAGATACAGTCGTGGGAATTAAAAACATATGCATAGACTAGACTAAAACAAAACCGTTGGGCACGTTTTTTTTACCTATTTTTGTTTTGTAGTTCTAAGTTTTTATTTCGCATTCTGTTGTAATTGTATTCTACTTGTTGAGACCTTTCATTTGATACCCATGCTGATGGGATTGATAAAACCTAAGTTATCCGCCATTTTGTAGCGGCGGCCATCTTGAATTTATAATGCTACTGAATAAACATAATTGTATTGTCACCAAAATCCAAAGTGTATACAAAATTTCAGATTAATAGGTTGACAGGAAGAGGGTGAAATTTGAATTAGTAAATTTGCCCCAAGAATAAAGAGAACAAACGGGGTGAGCTACATAAAACCGTTTAAAAATACCTTCTTATCCGGCTCGATATGCACATTTTTGTGCAATTTTCCTTTTTTTTTTGTGTTGAGTTCTGCTTTGGTGGACCATTCCGCCATGTAGCTCCTCCTGACCAGTCTCGAATCTCCAGAACCCTTCGAAACGAATGTCGACAGGGGAGATGGATGAGATCTGTTGCAATGTAGAGTAACTTTAGAAGCCGTCCATTTTAATATATATTTACTCGTTTAATAGGGATTTTTAGTATGTGGTTGATTCTTTGGCAGACACCTGCGAGAAGGTGGACGGCACCATTTTGGTCTTAGGCGACTCTACTTTAGACTTTAATTTCAATAAGGATAATTTATATCCTTTACTAGATTGGCTGCAAAAACGCAAACCGAGATATCTCCTCCCAACATAACTTATTAAGCCAAAGTTCCGCAATAGCGAATAGAGAAGGCAACTGGGCTTCCGGAAGTCGAAATTGACCTTCAATGCCATCTTCAGGGTGGTCGACATTGACAAGTCGAAAACATCTGACACACTTTAGAAAGGCAGCTCAAAAGAGTATTTTCCATTCGCTTTCTTTTTAGGATATATAAGTGGAAAAATTTATATTTCTCAAAGGAAATAATTTTTTTTTAATTATTTTTTATTTAAGTTTTCATCTTTATTATTATTACTTTGATCATAAAAAAATATTTTAAAGACTGAAAATAAAATTAAAAAAAAAAAAGTTTTCTATAATTTTGACTAGTTTTCAGTAAAAATGGACGGAATTTCTTATAGATAAAACATTTCTGGACTATAATCACTTGATTTTATGTATTTTCGTTAGTTTACATGTCCCAGAGATATAATAAAAACACAAAAAACATAAGAAGATTCAAAGTATTAAAGGTGCGCGGGACGGTTGGCATTTAGCTTGAATTTTTCGGTTTCTGTTTTAACCTGAGTTGGGTGGTTTTTGGCGTCGCAGCTGAACGTAGACCATAAAAACTGATTCTAATTCAGGAAAGATAAAGTATACGCATTGTATAGGCGCCTGCAGTTTCAGAAGTTATAGACTAATTTAGGAGAAACAGGTGAAAGCATCTATTATTTAAGGGGTTAGACCACCCTGACGTTTTTGAAAAAATCGTTGTTTTTTTTGGTTTTACATAATTTTGATGCCAATATCCTTACGGTCATTTTTAGATATCGGGCTTAAAAATATCTCATTACAGTCATTAGAAGTGAGCGCTGCCGGTATATCTTAGAGTACTTTCTTTATCTTCTTTTGCGTTTTTCTCAAAACTACATTTTTTAAAACGGTGTACATGATTTTTTAAAAACAGCTGAACCGATTCTCTTTAAATTTTGTACTCAACTTCTCTATAACGTTTTTAAACAACATTTTCTTAAAAAAAAAGAATTAATTTTAAGAGCTCCCCTTTGCTCCAAAAAAAATTTTTCCAAAACTATAATTTTATAGTTTATCAACAATTTTTGGTTTTCAGATAAAAAATGTGCTGTGCAGCATTTTGATTAGCTATATATTATATATATTATTTGATTAGCTATATCTCTGTCATTTGTAAATATTTTTTTTCTTTCAATAAGTATTTTCCAATCAATAAAAATATGTACTTTTAATAACTTTGTCAAAATTAATTTTTTATAAACCCTCCATTTTTTAGGCATCAGGGTGGTCTACCCCCTTAACAGATCTATCCTTTGCACCTAACATTCACAAAACCATAATGAGTAATGGTTTAACCCCTTCAAGTAAAAACCATGACGATAGTTACAGTGGTGAGGCCTGATACTAGGGCTTCCAATTAGAGCTAAGCTCCTTTTTGATCCACTCCCTCTGTTTGTTGTTGGTGATCCTTACCACTATCAGTACCAACCAGAGTCAGTAAGGAAACCTAAGATTGTCGAAACTTTCAGCTTTCCTATACTTCCCAGTGACTCCATCTGGTAGACACCAAAGTAGCGAAGTCTGATGTAATTCAGCGTTGGGCAGAAGCAGAGCAGATGTTCCGGTGTCTCTTGCTCTGTAGCTTGCTTATAGCTTCTACAGATTGTATTGTATGGCAGTCCCATCTTCATTGCGTGCGATCCGATCGCCCGATGGTGACTGCCGTAATCCTGCTAATATCCCGCTTGCTGTTGGATAGCAGTTCACTGTTTCGTTTTTTGTCGTTCCTCGGCCAACATTCCCTCGATCTTCTGTGCTCGCTCCTACTTAGCCATTCTTTGTTAACTATCTGCTTGAAGTGGTCATGGATCCTTGTTTGGATCGCGTTAATGGGGATCAGTAATTCGAAGTCTGTACTAGCCCTGCACGGGCTAGTTCGTCTGCCTTCTCATTTCCTGGGATCTAGTTGTGTCCCGGTACCCAGGTTACTTGTACATTATTTTTGTCAGCAAGTCTATTAAGGGCCTTCCTGCATTCTGCCACTAGTGAGTTTGTTTTCACGGCAGCTAGGGATTTTATAGCCGCTTGGCTATCCGAGTAGATACGCACTTTGGTGTCTCTGTGGTGCTGTACTAAGGAGAGTTCGACTGCTTCCCTTATGGCTAGTAACTCAGCCTGAAAGACCGTCGCTGAGTTAGAGAGATTGAAAGCCTTTTTAATTCCCCAATTTTCAGTGTTGATCCCAGCCCTTACGCCGCAGCTCATTTTTGAACCATTGGTGTAGAGGGACACATCGTTCTCTACTACTACTTTGCCCCTACTCCAGTCTTCCCTTGATGGGTATGAGGTCAAGAATGCGTTCCCGAAATTCATCTCCGCGATCATGTAGTCGGTTTTAACGTTTGTATTTATGCCCTCCAGCAATTGCTTGCCATCAACCTAGTCAGCAGGTTTTTGCCCATTTATTCAAGAGACCCAGCGCACCCGTCATTATTTCGCTAATAACGCCAGGGTATGGTCCTAATACTAGCAGTATTACGTCGTCCTAATACGTCCTAATACTAGCAGTATTACTACTAGTAACTCCACCCGTATTGAGATCTGTGAATAAGGTGTTCATAGGGCCGATAGTACCCCGCCATGAGGTGTGGCTCTTTTCACAGTCTGCGTGAGGTGAGTGCCACTTAGTTCGGCTGTAATCGTCCTGCTCTTTAGCATGACCCCGATCCACTCTCTGATGGCTCTCTCAATACCTAACAAGTTGAGGGAGCCCAGGATAGAGTCGGGGTTCACGTTATTGAACGCGCCTTCGATGTCTAGGAAGGCTGCCATTGTGTATTGCTTGAGTTGTAATGTCTTCTCGACATGATTTACAACTACGTGTAGCGCTGTTTCCGTTGATTTTCACTTGCGGTGCGCATGCTGCGCATGCTGCGCATCCGAGAGTTGATGTCCCTCTAGAGACTTCCGGATGTGGACGTCCAGGAGTCTCTCTAGTGTCTTCAGGGCCAAGAAGGTGAGACTTATCGGTCTATAATCCTTTGCTAGGATATGCCCCCTTCTGCCCGGTTTCGGTATAAAAATGACTTTTGCCTCCCTCCACAGCAGTGGGATGTGCGTCAGTCTTATACGTGCTTCGTAAATGGCTTTTAACCATGACGATAAATCTTTCATCTTTCCAAGTGAACGGACGCTTTTTTTTTTGCGCTCTCGTTTTGTGTTAAAGTTTGCAAAAAACCACCGGGGTTAACTTAAATTTTCTAATTTGCGTTTATAACTTCCCGTTCACTTCGCGTGTGCATGCAGCTATTCTAATTTGTGTATATAATTGGTTTTATTTTCCAATTTAGTTGTGCTGCTAGTGCTAGCTTTTGCATATTTTGCATTCCTTTTTGTGCCTTCTTCGTCTAGCTTTTGTTTGCGCCGTCGCAACAGCTAAACGTTTTATCTACGTATCTCCCACGCTCTCCCACTCTCTCACTTTAGCTGTGCCGCTGCACTTCTTATCTTATTCGATCTCATTCGCTCTTCCGCTCTCTCGCTCTCGCTGTGACTCTTCACTTTTTTCTTCATAGCTCTGTTGTTATTTTTTCGTAGTACAAGTACAGTGGTAAGTCCTTATAATGTCCGGAAATATTGTCTGTTTCGTCAAAACCTGCAAGAAGGCAATTGCTGCAGGTGACCTTACAATCGGCTGCTGGCTGTGCGACAACGTCATGCACGCCAAGTGTATTGGAGTTGCAGCTCGGACGGTGGACGATGTAAAAAAAAAAAAACATTGGCCTGCGTTTCTGTTGTGAGGCCTGTCGCGATGTAGAAAGGGAAATGACGTCTTTCATGCGGCAAACCAAAAACGGTTTTAAGGGCATTTTAACGAGTTTTCGTAAAACTCTTGATATGTTCTTGGCGCTGGACACCCAATTTAATTGGCTTACGCTATTAAATGAGTCTCCTAGGCGCAAAAAAAAGTGCTATTGGTGGGCAGCATGTAGACGGACCCCAACAACCTGCAACGGGCTCTCAGCAGCAGCCTCCCTCGGCACAGCCCTCGACCTCAGCATTAATTCCAAGAGTGCTGAGATCGAGCGCTTGAAAAGATTCGGATCCCGAATGTGCAGCGGGAGTGGCCGTACCGCCGGTGATATCTGTTTTCTCCCCTGGGGGGTCGCAAACATTGACCCCTCAAAGTCCCGTGTTTAACGATATATCTGCCCAGGGTGTTAGGCCTGAAATACCGGCCGACAATGGCACGGCAACGGACGAGACATATTTTTGTCTCGCGGCTCTCCCCTGACCAAACATCTGAAGATGTTCTCGCCTTTATACAAGGCAAAACCAGAGCCGAAAAAATTAAGATAAAGGTGGAAAAGTTTAAATTTTCTTACGCAAGGGACATTTCATCTTTCAAAATAAATGTCCCTAACGAGCTCTTTAACACTATTTGCTCTCCCAACTTCTGGCCAGAGTACATCGTTGTTAAGGAGTTCGAGGCGAAGAAAAAGAAAAAGCGACCTGTAGGAATAACTCTTCCCAGGCCTGATGATACCACTGCGCCTTCTACGTCTTCCAATCCCGACCCAAAAAACTAACCTACCCCTTAGGTATTTCCTATCAGAATGCAAGAGGCTTACGTAGTAAGCTTCCAAACTTGTATTCTGATAGCCTTTCGTTTGCACCTCAGGTTATTGTGCTCACAGAAACCTGGTTAAAGCCGGAGATTCTGAGCTCCGAAGTTTTTCCAGCTGTGTTCACGGTATATCGGCTATATCGCCCTATCAGACGCGGGGGTGGAGTTCTTATAGCGGTGGACTCCTCACTCACGTCAGAATTATTAACCTTCGTGGAATGCAACCATGTTGAATTCCATTTTTATTATTTGTTCTTACATACCACCATTGTCGAAAGTTTCTATTTATTGGAACCACCTTTCCGCTATTCAGATGGTTTCCAGTAGACTTTTGGATAGAGACCAGTTGGTAGTCCTAGATAATTTTAATATACCAGGTGCTATTTGGTGCTCATGTCCGAAATTCTTTACAGCTCTTGCTCGAACTTTGTTTCGTCTCTGATCCTGCGTGAGTCAGCTTAGCCAGAGTGGCGCATCTGACGCAGCCCGAAGATCCGCAGCATCCGACTTTCGATGTAACTCTTGATATTGGGTCTGACTTACAGAATATATCTGACCGCCCATCCAAAAATGTCCTCTGTTTTGGCAAGACGGACTTTAAACGGCTGAATAATTTTATATATGAGTTTAATTGGTCCAATCTATGATATGACACTTCCCGTGGATATTTTTAACAATGCCATGAATTCATTTTGTACTGAATGTGTTCCGTTATACTATCTGCCAATATCGAATAAGCCGCCGTGGTTCTCGGCTTACTTTAAATTCACCGGTTCTCAATCTGCCCTTTCATCTTATTTATCAGCTCTGTCAAACTTCACCGTGCAGAACGCGCAGTGTTATAAAACCTATTTGACTCGTTGTTGGGCCCAGTTCTCACAGGACTTAAAATAGTTTTATATTTTGTTTAACACTCATTTCTCGTTTTTTCTTGAAAATACTACCGCAAATAATGATCAGGGAATAGCCGATCTCTTTTCGCAGTTTTTTTAAACAACTTGTTCAAACTCTTCGAATTTACACCAGACTTATTCCTAAGACATACCCAAATCAAACTTAATTTTCTGTCCTAGCCTAATCGAAAGCTATCTTCTTTTAGATCTTTATCGTGTCAAGCCAGTTTATTCGCCAAGTCCCGACGGAATTTCTGGCTGTGTGCTTAGGTATTGTGCCGACGCCCTGTGTCCCCTTCTGAAATCGTCTACCTTATATTACATATTACAAGGACGACGCCTGCCAGTCGGATTTACCGACAGATCGCAATAATTTTCAAACATGATGCCGCGTTAACTTATTAAACTTAAACGGCTCTAAATGCGAGCTAATGACATTCTCTCGTGTCGTTCCCATGCTTGCAACATACACGCTGTACTGATGCTCGTTGGAAAGAATTAATTCTGTTGATGATTTGAGCGTGCGCTTGGACCCAAAACTTGACTTTATTGATCATATTTCGTCTATGGTGAATAGAGCCAGGGGTGTGCTGGGATCTATTAAGCTTTGGTGGAAGGAATTCAATGACCCCTATGAAACTAAATCGTTGTATACCTCTTTAGTTCGTCCTATCCTAGAATATGGATGCTGCGATTGGAGCCCTCAGTACGGCGTCCATAGTAAACGCATCGAGTCGGTTCAAAAGAACTTTTTATTTTTCGCTCTACGCGGTTTAAATTGGGATACAAACCAAAGATAACCATCTTACACTAATAGACTCCTCCTAATTAACTTACCATCCTCAGCCAACCATAGAATTATGCTTGGCATTACCTTTGTCTATAACCTTATTCATGATGAAATGGAAAGTGCTGACTTTTTGAGTCTCAAGCTCAATTTCTATGTACCAAGTAGAAATACTAGATCCTATATTCCTTTAGCATTACATTCCTTTGAATTACATGAACCAAAACTAAAAACATTAATTGTAACCCACTTAGTAGACATGCAGGCAAGAAATTTGGCAGCGCGCCAGTAGTTAATTTCCTTGTCTTCTTTTCTATTTTTCCTTTCGCGCCCACTAGCCCAACATGCACGCGCCTGGTTTCATACGGACCACTTGTATATACTGACCAAAGTGTCTCAACGTCCAAGAAAAAATTCGTGTAAATGTTTATGAAAATCGGACTACTATAACATATACTACTACTATAACATATAACTACTACTACGCCAATAACATTATAAGAAAAATGCAAAACTGTGAATGTAAAACTGTAAATATAATTTGTATAGGTGAATGAAATGAAAGCAGGTATTACTTCATTGTTTTTTAATATTAATATATATATTTTATATTGTATAGATTCCTAGTCATCAAAGTTCTGTCTGCAAGCGTATATAAACTTCGCCGTGCCGGAGTTTGCTTCCTTTCTTGTTTAGTTTAGTACCAGCCAGCACTGACCACTGGCTTTAAGTTTCAGTAGATTGAATTCGATTCAAAATGCTTACCCAAGTATAAAAAAGTGCTATAAAGATATAATAATTGTTTTTTGTGGAGAAGACAACTAATATGCATCTTCGGCTTTAAAAAACCGACACACGAATAGGTCAGATAAAATATACCGTGTTTATTAATGGGCTTGTTGTGCAAGTGCCATTAGAAAGCTTGGTTACAATGTAGTTTGCTGATAACATAACGTGACAGAAGAAGAAGAAGTTAGGCAATAGGTAAGAAAGAGAACTTCAAAGATCGCAACAGGTGCATGCCGGCATGATCTGGGAAACACACTCCCCCCGTTGGAAGAGGCCGTATTCCAACTGTATCGGCATCGTTGGGCAGAACGGCTAGTTTGGCGACGGCTCTCTTGATAAGACCCGTAGCTTTACGGACCATAGCTACTCTGATGCCGCTGTCCCTGCCAAGAAAGATTTCATCGATGGAATGCTGTCCTCCTTCAAAAACACAATGCTTCCGACCTTGATTTTGGACGTCTCGAACTGCTATGATACTTGCAGTAAAGTGCTCGCTGCTCATTTTTCCAAAAGTGCTGTTGCATCTGTGTCACCCGGTACCATTTGGTGAGACAAGTGACGTCAATCTCAGAAAATCAGCTGTGGCTGAAATACTGTAGGAAATACTCTGGCGTTAGCACCTCCAGATTCTCTGCACTTTCTGAAAATTGACAGAGTCGACGAGAGTTGAGATTGCCAGAAATCCTATAGGAAAGAGTTCGCAATTCATTAAGGGTCAAGATGGGGACCGCGACGACCCTGCAGAAGTGAAACTTGGGCAACTTAACCGCCGCCTCCCACAAAAGACGAGTCAGACCAGCAAGGAACGGTGTATTCGAAATCTATGGTTGCTTTGACGTTTGCTCAGCCAATAAGAGTGCTGCTGAGAGTTTCAATCTTGGAATTGTCAATGCCTTCAAGGGAGCTACTCTCGATTTACACAGAGCAGATGGACTTTTAGTTCTGTATTGACCTCCGATCGCAAGTATAAGCACGCTCCATACGCTGATATGTTGCATTGCGAATCGTGGAAATTTTATGTTCTGGATGACTACCAAATGAGAGGTCGAAATTCCCCATGACGAAAGAATGCGTTCTGATAATGCATCACGCAATCCACGTCCTAAATCCATAGGGATGGGAGAAAGATATTAGAATTTGTTAATATTGGTGAAATTAATCCAACTGAATCATACAATTTTACAATTGTTGACAATGCAATTCGTTTGTTGGGGCGGTGACTTGTATGTATGTCCGATCCATCGTGAAATTTCATTAACTGTTCCCTGTGACAGTCCGACTCCCCTTCGAGGGCTCCTGCATCATTCGAACACCATTTGCGGATTGGAAAGTGCCCTCGCGACAGTAGCGCCTTCAACTGGCAACGAATTTCTCTCACCTCTTTAACTGATTCACCACCAGAAATGAAATCATCTACATAGAAATCTCTACGAACATTTTTTGGTTCAACTGGGAATGGTTCCTTCTCATTATAAAAGAGCTGATGCATGGATGCATGCATCCTCTTATAGCCAAGAAGGCAGCTGGCTTGGTTCCATAAGTCACTGTGTTTAACTTAAAAACACTCAGCTCATCTGTGGAGTTCTCATGCAGAACGAAACACTGCAAAAATTCATCAGGATGCGAATCGCGCACGCAGCGGTTCATCTTGCAGATATCTCCACAAAGGGCCACTTTAAAAAATCGAAAACGAAGCTGGATGTTAAAGATTTTTTTTAATTGTTTGCCCTGCAGAAGTAAATCAGTCAGTGAATTACCAGAAGTCGTTTTAGCTGATCCACAAGCCTTGTGCTTGTTTTTTTTTTTGCTTATGTACGCAATGGTGAGGAAAAAAGAATTGTGGTTCCAATGCTGTCCTTGTTACAATAGACATGTGCCCTAACTCCATATATTCCTATATATAATTCTGCTTACAATACAACAAGCAAGCCAATAGAAATCACCTGAAAATTCGAATTCTAAAGTGAACTAGACACAAAGAGAGTACTGCCCATTTCCATTCTGACAAACTGAAGTCATCGATTTCTCTAAATCGCTTTACTACGAAACGATTAATAGGATTCTTGACAGTGGCAGGAAAGGCAGACTTATGATTTGACGTACTCGACAGCCCTCCAGACACGATCCAACCTAGGTTAGTGTTCTGAAGTGTTGAATGTAGAATGTCGACTGCCTTATCAGAATTCATGGAAGATGCACCAATTAATTTTTAATTTAATTTTTTAAATTATTTTCCACCTGCTGGCCTGGTGTTTGCATTACCATGGCTTGACCAAAATTCTCCATCATCCTACACCTTCTCTCCATAAGCGACTCCATAGAATCCTAGATAAATATCTCAGTTATACACAAATCCTCTTCCCATCCCTCGACTTCTGATCCAGCTTGCGTATGATGTGAATAAGCAATCCATCCAAGATCTGTTGGGTAGTGACCATGGTACGGATTGCTCCTAGATGCGAATTTATGCAACCGGTAAGTTCTTCAAGACCATAGACCCATCCCTTCTCGTTTGGCTGAAAATGTTGAACTTAATAATCAAATCGATTGAGGAGTAAGTTTAAAGCCTTTTTGTAATTTGTATTCTCCAGAGCCACGCCTCCTAAACTTGACCTTAAATATTGCAATTTTTAAATGTCGCTTATTATTTATTTATTTATAAAAATAAATATCAATGACCCCCATTCTTAAATTATACCCTTACCTCTGCACAACAAAAGGGAGTGTTTTTTAACTATGTGCTCCGACTCACATCAGGTGGGCAGAGGCAAGGATAGGTGATTTAACAGATTTTGTACGTTAAACTCGACGGACAATTCAACATGTAAAAAAAAGTAATACTTATTATACATGGAACATAGAACACGGAAAGGTTCATGCTCTTCAATGTTCGACTTACACATATTAAGGGCTATTGGACGAAAATGACGAGAAGACCTTACAGGGACAGCGAGTCGTAATTTGCTTACAAGGTATGAGGAGCAAATTTGACCGTTAATAAGCTTAAGAATAAAAATAACACCGTGGCAGGTTCGACGATCCTTACGGGTGGGGAGGCTTAAAAGTCGTAGCCTATCGGCATATGAAGGAAGACGACCATGTGGGTCCTAGCTTAATCTTCGTAGAGCAAGCAAAAGGAATTGCTTCTGAACAGATTCAATAAGGTCAATATTCACAAATTGGACGAACGAGTGAGATATAGAGAAGTTTTGAAGTATAACGATCATCACACTCCTTTGACCATCGCTTAACAAAGGCATAAACACCTCTAGCTTTTCCAATAATTATACCAATGTGGTCATTAAAAGAGTATGTAGAGTGTGTAGTTGTTGAGAAAAAGAACCAGGATTGCATGTTATTGAGGTGAAGGAAAGGATGGACATAAATTGCAAAGGCAGAGTATAAAATATCATAAAAGCGCATAACCATGTTATTGGGGTCGTCTAAAGAAGCCAAAAAAATCCAATCAGCTTCAAGAATAATCTCCAGTGTGGGATGATAAGCATCTTCAGGACAGGAGATAGGGTCAATTTTTGAGACAAGGGCGATGGCGAACTCGGACGCAAAGATGAGGTCCAAGATTTTATCACTACAGTTCTTGATGTAGTTCAATTGGCCCAAAGAAAGGTCAATAAGACTTTGGACTAAGTCATAAGTTGCAGTGGGAACCAGAAAATTGGTGTCAGGTGATGGCATCCAAGATATGGAAGGAAGGTTAAAATGGCCCATAGCTATCAAATGGTCTTTAACACCCAGAGTTGAGTGAATTCCCTGGATTAAGGACAGGTGCTGTAGATAAATAGTAGCGTCAGACCGGGATGGGATGTAAGAGCTTGATACATAGAGAGAATAGTCGTGAACTTAAACACGAACCGCAATAAACTCTAAAGTATATTATGAATAGGTTATGGGAACCAGTTCAGAAATAAGGTCAGATTTCACAGCAATTAGAACGCCGCCGCCAGTAAGCATTTGACGGTCACGCCTCATAATATAGTTGCCAGCGAATACTTCGCAAACAGAAACAGAGGAGTTAAGCCACGTTTCAGTGAAAGAAATAACGTTGGCATCAAAGGAGGCACTATTAGCGTGCAGCTTCCTAAGTTTCCCCAACAGACTACGAGTATTCCGATAGTGCAAAGAAAACGAGTTGATTAGTTTTTTGGAGGCCTGGTTGAGGGAGTAAGAGACACTCCAGCCCGAGGGTTGCTCTTGTAAAAAAATTCATGAACAATAGCATTTTT
>NW_028257072.1:0-4555 GCF_035046125.1 Drosophila serrata | reverse complement strand
CCATATTTTTTTACCACAATTTTGGCGACCTATCAAACTTTAAAAAATGCATAACAAAGCCAAAAATGCATTAAATTCAAATCAGAGAGCTGTCCTGTGCTAGTTTTTATTAGGATATCAAACCTGCATACTCAGCTTTATCATATTAAAAAATTCAAATTTTTGCCAATTTTCGACAATTTTAATGAAAAATTCAAAATTTTCGAAAATTTTGCAAAAAATAGATTTTGGTCGGACAAAGCTAGATCGATTCAGCTTTTAATGCTGATCAAGAATATATATGGTTTATAGGGTCAAAAATGACTCCTTCACTGTTTTACAGCCTTCGGACTAAAATTGAAACCCATTCTTTGTGCCAATTTTTAAACCACTATTTTTACGACCAATCAAATTTTATAAAATTTATAACAAATCAAAAAATGCATTAAATTCAAATCGACAAGCTGTCCTGTATTAGGTTCTATTAGGGTAACAAACCTGCATACTTAATTTAACATTAGAAACAACCTTGTGGCTAAAATTATAATCCATTCTTTGAGCCAATATTTACCATTATTTTTATACCACAATTTTTTCGACCAATCAAATGTTACAGATTTCATAACAAATCCAAAAATGCATTAAATTGACTTTGGAAAGCTGTCCTGTGTTAGTTTTTATTAGGGTAACAAACCTGCATACTTAATTTTAAATTTTTAACAACCTTGTGGCTAAAATTATAATCCATTCGTTGAGCCAATATTTATCCTATATTTTTTTACCACAATTTTGGCGACCCATCAAACTTTAAAAAATGCATAACAAAGCCAAAAATTCATTAAATTCGAATCGGAGAGCTGTCCTGTGCTAGTTTTTATTAGGATAACAAACCTGCATACTCAGGTTATCATTTTAAAAAATTCAATTTTTTGCCAATTTTCGACAATTTTAATGATGTAACCCCTTATGAAAAATTGAAATTTTCGAAAATTTTGCAAAAAATAGATTTTGGTCGGACAAAGTGAGATCGATTCAGCTTTTAATGCTGATCAAGAATATATATGGTTTATAGGGTCGGAAATGACTCCTTCACTGTTTTACAGCCTTCGGACTAAAATTGAAACCCATTCTTTGTGCCAATTTTTAAACCACTATTTTTACGACCAATCAAATTTTATAAAATTTATAACAAATCAAAAAATGCATTAAATTCAAATCGAAAAGCTGTCCTGTATTAGGTTCTATTAGGGTAACAAACCTGCATACTTAATTTAACATTAGAAACAACCTTGTGGCTAAAATTATAATCCATTCTTTGAGCCAATATTTACCATTATTTTTATATCACAATTTTTTCGACCAATCAAATGTTACAGATTTCATAACAAATCCAAAAATCAAATTTAATTCGAATCGGAAAGCTGTCCTGTGTTAGTTTTTATTAGGGTAACAAACCTGCATACTTCATTTTAAATTTTTAACAACCTTGTGGCTAAAATTATAATCCATTCTTTGAGCCAATATTTACCCATATTTTTTTACCACAATTTTGGCGACCTATCAAACTTTAAAAAATGCATAACAAAGCCAAAAATGCATTAAATTCGAATCGGAGAGCTGTCCTGTGCTAGTTTTTATTAGGATAACAAACCTGCATACTCAGTTTATCATTTTAAAAAATTCAATTTTTTGCCAATTTTCGACAATTTTTAATGATGTAACCCCTTATGAAAAATTGAAATTTTCGAAAATTTTGCAAAAAATACATTTTTGGTCGGACAAAGCTAGATCGATTCAGCTTTTAATGCTGATCAAGAATATATATGGTTTATAGGGTCGGAAATGACCCCTTCACTGTTTTACAGCCTTCGGACTAAAATTGAAACCCATTCTTTGTGCCAATTTTTAAACCACTATTTTTACGACCAATCAAATTTTATAAAATTCATAACAAATCCAAAAATGCATTAAATTCAAATCGAAAAGCTGTCCTGTATTAGGTTCTATTAGGGTAACAAACCTGCATACTTAATTTAACATTAGAAACAACCTTGTGGCTAAAATTATAATCCATTCTTTGAGCCAATATTTACCATTATTTTTATACCACAATTTTTTCGACCAATCAAATGTTACAGATTTCATAACAAATCCAAAAATGCATTAAATTCAAATCGGAAAGCTGTCCTGTGTTAGTTTTTATTAGGGTAACAAACCTGCATACTTAATTTTCACATTTTTAACAACCTTGTGGCTAAAATTATAATCCATTCTTTGAGCCAATATTTACCCATATTTTTTTACCACAATTTTGGCGACCTATCAAACTTTAAAAAATGCATAACAAAGCGAAAAATTCATTAAATTCGAATCGGAGAGCTGTCCTGTGCTCGCTTCTATTAGGATAACAAACCTGCATACTTAGTTTATCATTTTAAAAAATTCAATTTTTTGCCAATTTTCGACAATTTTTAATGATGTAACCCCTTATGAAAAAATGAAATTTTCGAAAATTTTGCAAAAAATAGATTTTGGTCGGACAAAGCTAGATCGATTCAGCTTTTAATGCTAATAGAGAATATATCTGGTTTATAGGGTCGGAAATGACTCCTTCACTGTTTTACAGCCTTCGGACTTAAATTGAAACCCATTCTTTGTGCCAATTTTTTAACCACTATTTTACGACCAATCAAATTTTACAGATTTCATAACAAATCCAAAAATGCATTAAATTCAAATCGAAAAGCTGTCCTGTATTAGGTTCTATTAGGGTAACAAACCTGCATACTTAATTTAACATTAGAAACAACCTTGTGGCTAAAATTATAATCCATTCTTTGAGCCAATATTTACCATTATTTTTATACCACAATTTTTTCGACCAATCAAATGTTACAGATTTCATAAAAAATCCAAAAATGCATTAAATTCAAATCGGAAAGCTGTCCTGTGTTAATTTTTATTAGGGTAACAAACCTGCATACTTAATTTTACATTTTTAACAACCTTGTGGCTAAAATTATAATCCATTCTTTGAGCCAATATTTACCCATATTTTTTTACCACAATTTTGGCGACCTATCAAACTTTAAAAAATGCATAACAAAGCCAAAAATTCATTAAATTCGAATCGGAGAGCTGTCCTGTGCTAGTTTTTATTAGGATATCAAACCTGCATACTCAGTTTATCATTTTAAAAAATTCAATTTTTTGCCAATTTTCGACAATTTTAATGATGTAACCCCTTATGAAAAATTGAAATTTTCGAAAATTTTGCAAAAAATAGATTTTGGTCGGACAAAGCTAGATCGATTCAGCTTTTAATGCTGATCAAGAATATATATGGTTTATAGGGTCGGAAATGACCCCTTCACTGTTTTACAGCCTTCGGACTAAAATTGAAACCCATTTTTTGTGCCAATTTTTAAACCACTATTTTTACGACCAATCAAATTTTATAAAATTTATAACAAATCCAAAAATGCATTAAATTCAAATCGAAAAGCTGTCCTGTATTAGGTTCTATTAGGGTAACAAACCTGCATACTTAATTTTACATTAGAAACAACCTTGTGGCTAAAATTATAATCCATTCTTTGAGCCAATATTTACCATTATTTTTATACCACAATTTTTTCGACCAATCAAATGTTACAGATTTCATAACAAATCCAAAAATGCATTAAATTCAAATCGGAAAGCTGTCCTGTGTTAATTTTTATTAGGGTAACAAACCTGCATACTTAATTTTACATTTTTAACAACCTTGTGGCTAAAATTATAATCCATTCTTTGAGCCAATATTTACCCATATTTTTTTACCACAATTTTGGCGACCTATCAAACTTTAAAAAATGCATAACAAAGCCAAAAATTCATTAAATTCGAATCGGAGAGCTGTCCTGTGCTAGTTTTTATTAGGATAACAAACCTGCATATTAGTTTATCATTTTAAAAAATTCAATTTTTTGCCAATTTCCGACAATTTTAATGATGTAACCCCTTATGAAAAATTGAAATTTTCGAAAATTTTAAAAAATAAATTTTGGTCGGACAAAGCTAGATCGATTCAGTTTTTAATGCTGATCAAGAATATATATGGTTTATAGTGTCGGAAATGACTCCTTCACTGTTTTACAGCCTTCGGACTAAAATTGAAACCCATTCTTAGTGCCAATTTTTTAACCACTATTTTTACGACCAATCAAATTTTATAAAATTCATAACAAATCAAAAAATGCATTAAATTCAAATCGAAAAGCTGTCCTAGATTAGGTTTTATTAGGGTAACAAACCTGCATACTTAATTTAACATTAGAAACAACCTTGTGGCTTAAATTATAATCCATTCGTTGAGCCAATATTTACCATATTTTTATACCACAATTTTTTCGACCAATCAAATATTACAGATTTCATAACAAATCCAAAGAATCATTAAATTCAAATCGGAAAGCTGTCCTGTGTTAGTTTTTATTAGGGTAACAAACCTGCATACTTAATTTTACATTTTTAACAACCTTGTGGCTAAAATTATAATCCATTCGTTGAACCAATATTTATCCATATTTTTTTA
>NW_028257071.1:0-99594 GCF_035046125.1 Drosophila serrata | reverse complement strand
TTTGGAAAACATGGATTTTTCAATGAAATTGACTGTTTTTATACCTTTTTTCAGAATATAATTTCAGTCAGACGATTAAGACGCAGTGAAGAAATCATTTCCGACCCTATAAATAATATATATCCTTAATCAAAATGAACAGGCAAACCTTTCTGGCCATGTGTGAAAGAACAAAATTTTGGTCCATTTTTTTTATGTTAAAATTCAAAAAACAAATTCTTAAAAAAATAGAACTCTTTAAATTTTCAACCTCAAGATGCAGATTTGTTAACCTGCTACGAATTAACACTGTAACGCTTTTCGAATTGCAATAAATGTATCCTTACCTTAGTTATGATGATTTGAATGCATGGGTATACAAAACTTCGGCTTCCCGTAGTTCGCTTGGTTTTTCCTTCTTATTCTATTTAATTTTCCTATATATTTTCCTCCAAACAGTCGCTTTCCGCCCTTCAAGTGGTTCACCTGCTGTTGCAAGTCGTACCGCAACAACTCTCAGCAGAACCGCTGTCACACCGTTGGTCGAAGGCTGCACAACAGCTGCGACTCGATGAGGACACTTACCACATCGCTGACAGTCAGCCGAAGGTCCACCAACAAGACCAATGCCCGCGTGGTCATCTGCGAGCGGCCCAGCAAGGTGGTCACCGTGCCGGCCATGTCCGAGGTATGATAGCTGGCCCACACCAGGCGCAAGCCATCGCGGTTTGCGGTTCACGGGCCCACGGCCTTCAGCGATGCGGAGTTCCTCTAAGTGGGAGGAGAGCTCCTTCCGGCGAATGCATACCAGAGGCTTAGACAATAAGTTCGATAGTAAGGAGGGGGCATAGCTAGTCGCTAAATGTAAGTGTGCCAAGTCTACGCTACGAATTTCCAAAACCTATTTGCAATCTATGCTTAAGTAAGTAATTTATGCATTGTCTAGTACTGGCATTTCTATGACTTTTAATTAAGACTAAGAAAAATATATGGAATATATAGATGGAGTTAGCAAGTGTATCTCTACGATGTCACAGAAATTCAAGTCACCATAAAGCTTCATTTTGGCTTTCAATTCTAAAAACTTTTATAGAAAAATGTGATAAAATCAGTTGAGAACAGTTTTGCATTACCTAATGAAATAATTATAAGTTTCTTTTCATTGAATAATATTAATTTTCCTATGTACTTCTGCATGAAAATATAGAAATAATATCTGTGACTATTATACATTTTTGAAAGATATTTACCCTCCATAATTATAATTCGAGATTTTCGTGACTCCTCTGAGATTGTTGTCGGGTTTCAGTCTTCTTAAAAGCTAATTTCCAACCTCTCCTATTTGTAATCTACTCATCAGACTGATTTAATTTGTGTGTGTGTATGGCCGTTAGGAGGAAATTTAAAAACATAAATATCTCCAGTCTCCTAAGTAGCTGCTAAGGTCATTAAAATTCCAACTCATCCGTGTGTATATATAGTATATATATATTTAAAGCCACTTGTAATGGTGGATAAACTTGTCCAAGCATCTTAAACCAAAACCTATTAGGCATAAGTAGACCATAAGAGTTAATAGAGCATAACGTTTTAGTCAATTTGGTTTAAGCTAATATTTGTTTCATAATTATGTGTAGAGAGCAGAATAAAGGCAGCGGCGAATTCTCGAGCGTCTCTCGCATTTTTCATTCATTTTCTCGGCACGCGCTGGAAAATCCTCCTTTATTTTCACCCCAATGAACAATGGGGGCGCAAGGACACAAGGACGAACGCTCTCACTTTCTTTATAATTGTTGCGATGATGTGGTATTTGTCTGTGGCCTCCGCTGACGTCACTGATGGAAAGTGAAAAGTCAACATGGGTAGATAAATTGAGCGACAAAACCCAACAGACAATGAAAACATATTGGTTTCTGTGGGTCCTGCAAACAACCAACGGGTATTCCATTTATTGCTATTGTTATTATTATTATTATTGTCTGTGAAATGGTAAATTTACCATGCAAACCTCGGCGAATCTGTTTATGTTTGCCTTATGACTGACTGAGTCCCGCAGCTTTACCCCCTTGGCAAATTTGCATTCTCCACTTCCTGATGTTTAATCGCATGAGTAAACATCCCGACGGCCGATGGAAACTATAGCAACTGGTTGTGGGACCAGCCAGCTCTCGAATAAATTTCCCGGTGAGACAGAAGTGGAAAAATACTTTCCGCAGGACATTCGCTTCATTTGGCACGGCACGGCAAGGACGAAGAAAAATCCATTAAGAAGCTTACGCCAGGCGGCGCATTGTTGAAATTGTTTGCAATTATGATTTGGTAAATTATTTGTCAACTTTTAATTGAAAAGCTATTAGCAAATTGGTAAACAAAAAAGAATTCTTTAACAATTGTTTTTGTCTGCAAGAAATTCGCAACGTTCCGGTTTATTTGCTGAAGAAATTCATAATTCCAAGGCCTTGAAGTTTCTTTAGAAAAAATATATTAAAAGGGAATTCAAGAAGGAAAGGGATGAAATTAAAAGCCAAGCTATAGCTGATGATTTCTCCTACATAGGTTTTTATCAGTTTACAATTTGAAATACCGTCAAAAAAATCATGATTCCAAATTACGTCTTTACAAAATCGGGCAATGAATTCGAATACAATGTTGTAAGAAGGAACTATAAAGTTCAGGACGCTATCCCTTCGCGCAACAGTTTACGGTCACTGAATACGGGACGTAAGAAGTTCAAAGTTAGGAGCATGGATGGTGGTCTAAAGCGCTCCAAACATCACAAAAAGGATACAAGGAGTGCTGAAACCTCAACGCAGATGAACGCCAAGGATTCAACCGCGCGAAGCGTGAGCTTTCGTCTCGAAGCGGGAAACACTCGGTTCCAGACCCCAAGAGATCGTAAGACGGAGTCCTCGGTAGAAACATTAAACATGCACACAGATCCCAGTCCCAGTGTTCATAGCGACCTGCAGGAATCCTTCACCGACTTCTTTAGCATTATCCACGACAATGTCATGGAATCGGTGAAGGCGGCTGTGCAGCAAATGGTTAGCAAATGTTTCGAGCAATCCATGGCCAAAATTGAGCGGCTGTCTCAGGATATACGTAACCAAGAGGCACTGCTCAACAAAATCCATCGTGATATAACGAGTAGTAAGTGTATCTATTTTATATTTTAATGAAATCTCTGGCACGACAACCTTTTCCCCTTAGAAATGGCACTTCAGAGCGAGACCAATATGAACCAATTCAAGTTCGTTACCCAAATGCTCATCGACAACCAGACCGTGCACTACAGGGCCCTCAATCAGGCGAAGCAGAATAAGCAGCGCCGTTTGGAGAATCGCGAAGTGGAGAAGGAACAAAAGCTGGAACGGGAACGAAAGCGTTCCGGAAGCAGCATTAAGGCCAGAAGTTCCAGCATGGATCCTTCCAAGAGATATGTGGGTGGTGATAGCAAGTCCCGAGGTCCCCAGCACAAGCTATTTCAGCAGCAAGAGCCGATAATCTATAAGATCAATGAGGAGTTCAAAAGGACAAAAACGCCCATCCTCCAAAACAAGTCCACATCGAATAGTCTGCCGGATCTCTCTGGATCTCCGTCAAAATCTCCATCCGCGGTCTCCAAGCGCTCGGCGTCTCGTCCTTCCGGCAACAAACACGATCGGGAAGTATGTCTCCCGGCCATGACATATCCACCCAGTGCCATTCCTCGCCGAAGGGATGTCAAATAGAAATAGCATTTTAATTTCCATGCTTGGCACTAAAGTTTTCCATAACTGGAAATTCTATAACATGGGAAAATTCAATCTCCTTGCCATGTCAAAGAATTGACAGTTATGGAAAACTTGAACAAATTATAAAAATGGTTTAGGTTGAAAAAAAAAATTATTTTAATAAAACGGAATAGGGTTTGTAAAACATTGAACATTTGTTCCAAAGAAAATCATTGCAAAGTATGCTAATAAACAAAGAAAGCCTCACTTTAAATAAAAACAAAAGGAACATTACGCAAGACTATATAGTGATGATAAAAAAATTTAACTATATATGTAAAAACGGGGACTGCAGTTCCGATTTAATCCGAACTCTCACTAAGCTTTGTTGCCTCTGGTTTCTTTAGCTCCACAGTCTCGTAATACTGCTTCTTTCGCAAATAACGCTGGACAAATGGGGCCAATAGGTTCTCTTCAACATCTCGGACATCCTGACGTCCGTATACAAAGGTGGCCAAGTTCGAAATGATAATGGTAAGTGAGGCACCCATCATGGCGTACAATAAGAAGGACATGTGATACACCGAAGAACCACTATGGGGTTCGCTAAAGGAAAAGATTTTCGATAATTATTACATTATTAAGCTACTTATTAAACATAAGAAACTTACTATTCCGCTGTGGAATTCAGGTAGCGACTCATATCAAACTCATAGTCACACTTCTCAACGGAAACCGGAAGCTTGGTGTGCCGAAAGGAACCGGTTATATTGGCTATTTGGGCATTCACCGCTATCCAGGCCATGGTCATAAACGAGGCAACGCTACCGACGAAAACGCACTGTAATTGTGTAATTAAAAACATGATTTCATTATTATTTTTGTATAGAATCCTCTCGTAAGCCTTTACTCACCTTATCACCCACCCAAGGCATTAGCATGCCCACCGTAAAAATGCCCAACATTGGGCCATACAAGCTCGACTGGAGCGTGGCCGACAGCTGCAGGACCATGCCCAGTTTCTCCACCACATAGACCATAAAAATCGAGCTGATGCCGAAGGTCACCACAACCAGGCGCATGGTAAGGGCGATATGGTTCTCCTTCATCGCCTTTCCCATTCGCGGCCGCACAAAGTCCTCCAGGATTACGGCAGCCAGTGAGTTAAGGAGCGTGGATAAGGAGCTCAAAGCGGCACTAAAAACAGCCGAAACGAACAATCCTGGTAGTCCAGGAAGCACGCCCAGGACTCGCATCACCAACAGGGGAACCAACTGATCCCGGCGGCCAGCCAGCTAAGGAATTACTTATTAGTATATAACATATACTATCATATTAAATATATTCAGGAACTTACCCCCGTGGACATCGGATCGCAATCGTAGTAGGTGGCATAGCAAACCAATCCCACATACACACAGCCGCAGTAAAGTAAAGTAAGACCAATGGAGAAGGTAAACAGGGTTTGTTTGATAGCCTTTAGTCCTGGCAAGGACATAAACCGCTGAACTGTGGCCTGGTTAATGGACGTACTCTGCAGTTTGAAGAAGGTTCCACCCACAAAGACAGAGAACACACTCAGCCTAACAGTGGGATCCATGGTCCATCTGGGTATAAATAAAGTATTTTAGAAATATATCTCAAAAAGAGCATAATATATTTAACCTACTCGGGTGTGTTGAGGCGGCCACCATCCATGTTACGCTGCCACACCACGCCAAAGCCACCCAAGTCCACAGTGCCTTTGATCATAATTACAATGAGGGATCCGTACATGATAACGCTTTGAACCACATCCGTATAGACCACTCCCTTGATGCCGCCCACACAAGTGTAGAAGGTGCAAATGATGATCACAATTGGTGTAATGGTGTGAATGCCAATTCCAGATACTTGGTTGAAGGTCAGGGCCGGTACATAAACTGCTATGGGAAGCCAAATGATCTATGGGAATTTACATGATAAAAATTTTAATTAAAGAACATTTTATAAAATAAAAGATCTACTCACCGCTTTTAGGACAAACAGACTGGCTCCGAACAAACGCATTCGCCGGCTGAAACGTCTCTCAAAGTACTGAAAGAATGAGTGTGTATAAGTATTGATTCTTAAAGGAACTCTGATCATATAGGACAGACCCAGTCGTATGTTTCATTGAGGTAAGCTAAAAGATTCAAGCTTAAGCATTCGGTTAAGATTAGGTACAAGACAATAATTAAACCTAAGAAGAAACTACAGGTATTTGGGTTGTATATACAGGATATATATATTTATGGGATTACAATTATTATGATTATGCTTAGGACTTTTCGTCCTGCTCCAGCTTTGGCAGCGTTTTCGATTCGTGCAGAGCCAATTCTGCCTTCTCATCGCTAGCCACACTCTCGTATTGGCCATACCAATATTTCCTTATGACCGGACTTATCAGTTCCTTGTCCACCACACGGGGATCCTGACGACCAAAGTACAGAGTAGCCAACAGTGATCCAAGGACAGTGCCCAGGGAACCGACTGTGGTGTACCACAAAAATGAGATCTCATGGATGCCATGGCTGGTTGACTCCATTGGAGTTCTGTTAATAGATTATTAAAACGGAATTTAGATATATATAGCTGATAGTGATCACTTGGAACAATTACATACGCCGTCGTGGTAGCATTCCAGTTGTCAGGCAGGTCAAAGGAGTAATCACATTCCTCCACAGAAACAGGCTTCGTGGGAAAGGTTAGAGATCCTGTGAAAATTGCTATTTGAGCACGCACCACAATATAGGCAGTGAAACTCGAGGCTGCCGAGATGCCTGCGAGGAGGCTCTATAAAGAATAGAAATACATTATGTTATATAGTATAACTATATAACTAAAATATTTTAATTTAGGTCAAACCTCAGTTTTAACAAAAGGCAGCAACATGCCCACACTAAAGGCACCCAGCAATGGACCACATGTAATGGCCGCCACCGTCGAGGACAGCTGCATGACCAGGCCAAGTCTCTGGACAATTGGCACGCTGGCCATCGAGATCAGACCAAAGACTATGACTACTCCACGCAGTATATATGCTGTTTGTCGCTCAGTCAGGGGCTTCTTACGGAAAGGCTCCACAAAGTCCGTAAGGATGACGCCAGACAGCGAATTCAGAGCCGTCGAAAGGGAGCTCAGGGCTGCGCTGAAGACTCCAGCTACAAAGAGACCAACCAGGCCGGGAATATGACCCACACTTTTAACCACATACAGGGGTATAACCTGATCCTTGGCACGAGCTAGCTGTAGAGGAGATCAACATATATATTTATCTTGAGGAACCCATAATCAAAGAAGGTACTTACACCCGTTGTAATGGGATCGCAATGATAGAACTCAGCAAAGGCCAGCATTCCTATATAGACACACATCAACAGGACAATCATAAAACCAATTAAAGAAGAAACTAGAGCACGTTTCACGGCCTTGTTATTGGGCAAAGTAAGATAACGCTGAACGATGGCCTGATTAATGCCATTGGCCTGAAGCTTGAAGAAAGCGCCGCCAATAAACAAAGCAAATACACCCATTCGTACTGTAGGATCAAATGTCATGCTGGAATATATTCATATATATATTTATAGCTAAAAATTCTGATTCAATGACTTAGATACTCACTCCGGCGCCACTAGGCGATCAAACTGGCGATTGTGTTCCAGGACCACACTCAATCCTCCCAAGTCCGAGGTGCCCTTGACAATGACTATGGCCATAGAGCCAATCATTACAATGCCCTGGATGACATCCGTCCAAACAACGCCCTTTATGCCACCCTTAAAAAGGAAAATTATAATTAGTAAAAATATAAATAATTAATAAAATAATAACCAAAACTCACCACACTGGTGTAAAGAATGCAAACCAAACTGGTCAAAGGAACAATGGTGCTGACACTAATGCCAGAAACTAATCAAGAAAAGTATAATTAAAATCTGTTTCATTATTAAAATATAGATTTATGTACTCACCTTGATTCAGGGTCAAAGCAGGAACATAAATACATATAGGCTGCCACAAGATCTAATAAATATAAAGATTAATTTAATACATACATTTGTAAAAATTAACTGAACTTACATTCATCACCACAAAGAGGCAGGATCCAAAGATCCGAACTCGTCGATCGAAGCGTCTCTCGAAGTACTGCGATGAGATCAAACAGAAGGAAGAACAAATAGTTTATAGGATGCATGGCTATGTACAGGATGCATTTAATAAATGAGACATGCTAGGACACACCACAAGCAATAAAAAACTTTTACACAAAACAACAAATGAACACATTTTATTAAACGAAAAAATTAAGAAGCACTTTGAGCTTCAGTTTCGGTTTTGCGCTTAAAGAGATCCTCCATATTGACAGCCTGATAGTTCTTGTTGGGCAGGAAGCGGCGCATACAGGGCGTGATCAGGGCAGGATCCATCTTATTGAGATCCTCCCAGCCGAAAAACAAGCTAGCCAACAGTGAGACCACGGTACAGATAACTCCACCGAGGGCAGTGTACCAAAAGAAGGACAAATGGTAAATGTCACGCTCCGAGGGCCTGAAAAATAAATACTTGATGTATGTTTCTAAAACCCAACCCACCCGTCATACTTACCTGTAACTGTGGATGGCCTCCTGGACGGTGACATTGTCAAAGGCATAGTCACAGCCATCAACAGAAACGGGTAACTTGGGATACCGAATCTCTCCATTCATTTGGGCCAACTGAGCTTGCACGCAGATCCAGGCCAGTGCCAAAAAAGACACCAGGCTGCCCACCATTACGCTCTATTAAAAGTAAAACTTATTTAGATTAAAACATTATTTAAAAAGCAAACATGTCACCTTTCCCTTCACCCAAGGCAGGCCCACACCCATGGAATAAATGCCCAAAAGTGGACCCATCGACACGGCCGCCGTGGTGGTGGCCAAGGGAACCACCATTCCCAGCTTCTCCACGATATTGACTAAGCCAATACATGAGAACCCTAACACAACGACTATGGCCCGCAGCCAGAAGGCAGTCTGCCGTTCCGTCAAGGGCGTCCTCAGCAAGGGTCTCACAATATCCTGGGTAATCACACATGCCAAGGAATTTAGGCCCGTGGAAAGGGAACTTAGAGCAGCACTAAAAACGCCAGCCACAAAAAGTCCTGGCAAGCCGGGGAAGGAACCCAAAGTGCGCATCATTAGCAAAGATGGCAACTGGTCGCTGGCAGCTGCCAACTGCAAAGAGGAAAAACTCCATGTATAATTTAGTTGAAAGTTAATTTTATATACTATTTACCTTAGTACTTATAGGATCACAGTCATGGTAAACAGCGTAGGACACCAGACCCATGTAGTTGCAGCAGCTCAAGAGGAACATCAGGAGCAAAGTGAAGATAAACATGCACCGCTTGGCATGGTTATAACTGGGCAGGGAAAGGAATCGCTGTATGGACACCTGGTTGACATCCGAAGACTGGATCTTATGCAGGGTGCCGCCCACAACCACAGATAACATGGACAGACGAACCGTGGGATCCCAGGTCCACCTGAAACAGCAATTATCAGTATTAATTAATCATGGCCAAGGCCAAAAGACTCACTCCGGTGCATTGAGTCGACCGCCGTCTTCATTTCGCTGCAGGACCACGCCCAGACCGCCCACATCTAAGGTACCTTTAATGCATACCGCCAAAATGGAACCGAACATTACGAAGCTCTGGATGACATCTGTCCAGACCACGGCCTTCAGTCCGCCCTAAAATGACAATTGTCGAGTTCTAGGGATGGCAGAAAATTTAATTAAGCCTCACCACACACGTGTAGAAGGTGCAGATGGTGCAGACAATGGGCGTAATCACATGGATGCCCGTGCCGGTCACTGAAAGCCCAAAATTCTAAGTAAATGCGAATATATTTGCATGTGTGCACTTGAGAAAAATTCACTTAGATTTAGGTATGTAAATTCAAAGTAAAAGTCTGATTATTGACAATTATTAGGAATTATCCAATGTGAATTCGATTTAACGTTTTCGTTAAATTAATTTCTTATTAAATCTAAAAACCTGCTTATTTCTCTCAATGCAAACATAGATAGTAAATGGAAATTCTTGTTGTACTTAAACCAAAATCAAACTCACCCTGATTATAGGTTATAGCTGGAACATACAAGCACACTGGCAGCCACACCATCTACAAGGGAAAGTGGTCACAGAGGAAAATCAAAGGGGTTAGCAATAAATTAAGGATTGCAATACTCACGGTTCCCACGATGAAGAGAACTGAGCCCAAATTGCGTATGCCAGCTCCATAGCGCAATTGAAAGTACTGAAGGTTTAAGGGATTCAAGTTAGATTTAACATATGTCAGAGGCATTAATACTTAGACAAAATATGGTTTCGTGCGGTGCTATTTACAGGTCCTAATATTAAAGCTAACTTTTAGGAAAGAAATTGAACAAGTGCGTCTTAGGGATACATTTTATTGGCAACTACATGGCAAAGGGATTAAGTTCTACGATTTCTCATTCGGAACCTTTAAGATGGTCTCGTCCAGCTTCACGCTGGTATAGTTTATCTTGTGGAACCTGCGAATGCAGGGCGAGAGCAAATCAATATCCACATCCTCTGGCTTATTCCGGCCAAAGATAAACCCTGCCAGATGGGCTGTGATAACAGCCACTGTGGCCCCCATCGTACTGTATAACATGAAGGATACATTGTAGAGCTGTTGGACGAAGGTTAGGGATCTGTGGGAAATAACCCTAAGCAATGAGTGGTTACTTGATAGATCCTGATCAGGACATGACTTACGCAGACTGCGACGATATGGCATACGTGGCATTAGCAGGTGACACCAAGGGATGCTCGAACTCATAATCACATCCTTCCACGCTTACCGGCTTGGTCTCGAACTGAATTTCACCGGAATTAATAGCCAGTTGAGCTGACAGGCATAGCCAGCCCATGAAGAAGAAGGAGCAAAGTGATCCCACAATGGCGCTCTTTAAGAAAATTAATTAGTTCTTACGTCTCTTTTGTTCAGATGGGGTGACTAACCCTGGACTTGATGCTTGGGCACAGCAGGCCCATGACAAAAAGTCCCAGCAGTGGACCCTGGACCACAGATCCAATGGTCATGGACAATTGCATCACATGAGAACCCATTCGCTCGACCACGAATACAAGGGCCACACTTAAGACTCCAATGGCCACAGTCACGAGTCTCATAATGATGGCAGTTTGATGCTCGGTAAGGGGCTTCCTTGCCAACGGCCTTATGTAATCCTCCAGGAAGACGGCGGCCAGGGAATTCATACCAGTGGAAAGGGAACTGAGAGCGGCACTAAACACACCGGCCACAAACATTCCAGGTACGCCGGGAAACGAGCTTAGGGATTGCACAACCAGCAGAGGAACCAACTGATCCTTCGCAACGGCCAACTGAAATTTATTTCACAGTCAGAAGAGTTAATCAAAAGGGATTGAATATTCTAGAACCTTGGTGGTCAAGGGATCACAGTCGTAGTAGGTTGCGTAGAGCAGCAGTCCGTTATACAGGCATATGGCCATCAGAACCACTAGTCCAAAGATGAAGATGAACGATGTCTGGGCCATCTCCTTGATGCCCGGCAGAGACAGGTAACGTTGTGTGATGATCTGGTTGCAGCCTAAGTTATAGGCATTATGCGCCAGGTTGCCCACTAGCATGGCCATCAAGGACATTCGCACCTTGGGATCGAACGTAGCTCTGCATCGAAAAGGTGATAGATTAGGCATAAGTATCGCCCTAATTAACACTTTTTGGACCTACTCGGGCCACTCGAGGCGACCGCTATCAAAGTTCCTTTGAATAACCACGCCCAGCCCGCCCACATCCATGGTGCCCTTGATGATCACAAAGAATATGGCTCCCACCATAATGACAGTCTGGATGACGTCCGTCCAAACAACGGCCTTCAAACCGCCAACAGTTGTGTAGAAAATGCAGACGAGGCACACGATGGGTGTGATGACATGGATATTAATGCCAGTAACTGAAAAGGTAATAGTGAACGTCAACAGGAACTCAAGTTTCGGACTTAAATAAAAATAAAATAATTAATTAAATTAATTAATTAAAGGTAAAGATATAGCTTAATAAAACAATTGTCAAAAACCCATTTGAGATTCATTTGTAAGGTATTTATGTACACGATAAAATGCCATTATATACAAATACTTACTTTTACTAGGTGCAAGATATTGCTATACATGGTGCATTGTGTTTGATTTGAGCTAAATTCAAGTAAGCAATTATGAATATAACAATATAAAAATAATGTTAAACAATATATAGCCTAAAGTGGACTTTATTGGAAAATGATTTAAGCTTTTAAGCTTCGGTTCGAATTATTTCCGTATAAAGGAAGTAAGAAACAAATAAGTACATCGCAATTTGAACTCAAATGCATCAGTTAATTGGCAAAGCCTTAACCTATGACTTCTCGGTGGCTTCCTTAAGGGTATTCTCGTCCAGGCTAACACTGGAATAGTTCAACTTCTGACGTTTTCGTACGCAGGGCGTGAGCAGCTCGGGATCCACTGAACCCTCCTTATTTCGGCCAAAGAAACATCCGGCCAGATGTGCAACACCCACGGCCACACATCCCCCCATGACAGTGTAGAACATGAAGGAGATGTGGTATAGCTGCTCTGCGAAACTGAGAGACCTGCGGAAGGGGTTTGGCACATGAGAAAAGACCAGCAGACAGACAATGGCTGGTTCTGGCTAACTTACGCTGACTCTGCACTCGTAATGGTGGCATTGGCAGGCGTCACCAGGGATCGATCGAACTCATAGTCACAGCCATCCACGCTAACTGGCTTTACGTCGGCATGAATCTCCCCTGAGTTAATAGCCATCTGGGCTGAAATACTTAGCCAGGCCATGAAGAAGAACGAGACCACAGATCCCACAATGGCACTCTTAAATCAAAACAATACAAATTTGTAGTCAGCAGAGAAGACACACTAAGAAGGAGGAGACACTAACCTTGGAGTTAATACTGGGACATAGCAGACCCATCGAAAACAGACCTAGCAGTGGACCCTGGACCACCGATCCAATGGTCACGGACAATTGCATCACATGGGAGCCCATTCGCTCGACCACGAAAACCAGACTCACACTAAGGACTCCAACAATCACCGTCACGAGTCGCACGATGATGGCGGTCTGACGCTCGGTAAGAGGCGTCTTTGCCATTGGCCTTATGTAATCCTCCAGAAACACTGCTGCCAGAGAGTTCATGCCCGTTGACAGGGAACTAAGGGCGGCACTAAATACTCCGGCCACAAACATGCCGGGCACGCCAGGAAAAGAGCTTAGGGATTGCACCACCAGCAGAGGAACCAACTGATCCTTAGCCACGGCCAACTGTAATACATTACGCAGATCAGAGGAGTTTTATAAAAACTGATCAAACGTCCCCGAACCTTGGTGGTCAATGGATCGCAGTCGTAATAGGTTGCGAAGAGCAGGAGGCCGTTGTACATGCATAATGCAAACATAAGAATCAATCCCAGAATAAAGAGGAAAGATGTGTGGGCCATCTGCTTCACACCAGGAAGGGACATGTACCGCTGGGTCATCATCTGATTGCAGCCAAACTGGTAGGTGTTGTGACCAACAGTGCCCACCATCAAGGCCAGAATGGACATGCGCACCTTTGGATCGAATGTAAACCTGTTTTCGAAGTGCATTCAAAAGTGAATGAAAATGCCACAGAATAGCGGAAGAATTTCACCTACTCGGGCCACTCGAGGCGTCCGCTGTCATAGTTCCGCTGAATGACCACGCCCAGCCCGCCCACATCTAGGGTACCCTTGATGACAACAAAGAATATGGCTCCAATCATAATGACGGTTTGGATGACATCCGTCCAAACGACGGCCTTCAGGCCACCAACCGTTGTGTAGAAAATACAGACGAGGCAAACAATTGGCGTGATGATATGGATATTAATGCCAGTAACTGGAAAAATTTACATGATATATATGACATTTATGCTTAATTTATATATTTACAATTTAAAACATTTAATAATGGGGAACATTTTCAGACATGCCTACAAATATTCATTATAATTAGACATTTGCATGTTTCCATTAAAAAGAATTGAAAATGAATGATTTATAGTAAACTTTCAATCAATATTTCGAGTTCTTTGGTGACCTTTTAGGTTCTTGACAATTTTTATGATTTAATTTTGCAATTTTATAACTATAACTTCAAGTTCATACCTTGATTAAAGGCCAGTGCCGGTACATAGATGACAATTGGCAGCCAGATAATCTGTGGGGAAAACAAATTCAAGACTTTTCTGCGGACTTCCAGCAAGGACCTGGCATTTCGTTGCACTCAAAATTGAATTCTACTTACATTTGCCCCAGTGAAGAAGGCGGATCCCAGCAGACGTACGGACTTGTTAAAGCGCAGCTCGAAGTACTGAAAATATTTTTTTCCATTGTCGGATTGTCGGCGTCGGGTTAACACAATAAAGATGCACACCAACACTCGCAGTGACACTGACCAGCAGGGCAGCAGCAGTGTAATGCAAAAGCGAGTGTGCGGCAACGCGGCGTATACATAATAGACTATTACTCATACGACATGTAGCCAGCACCAAACTTATAAACTACGACTGTCCGTATGCCAAACCGGCGCACAATTGGTATTGTTCGGGCTTATTGCAACCCGGCATGGCATTGTGTGCCAAATCCTCGTGGATACACATGCATATCCCCTTCTCAATACCAATCCCCCATTGGCATGCAAATAAAGTGAACCCTTTCAGGCGATTGCACGCTGCTTTTTTTTGTCGCGAACACGGACTTTTCCTTGTTCTCCCTTAAACCTTACTTACACATTAACATGCCAGCGAATATTATCAGACTCCAAAGATTTTGTACACTCGAAAACATTGAATTAATGCGTAACATGCAGTCCACTAAGTAAACAAACACATCTCCATGCGATTGGACAACGTTCTGCTTACCTCATAGGTGGATGTCAGCTGAAGATTGCAGAACACCGGCAGGAAGATGTACCACGAGATGGTTCCCGAAATGGCCAGCGTCACCAGGATGAAGGCATACTGGGTGCCGTACACATAGATTTCCGTTGAGGTTCCCAGGAGCGAGATGCCAGACACGAAGCTGAAAGTGGAATATGAGAAATTGTTATTATTAGTTCGGGCTAATTACGTCTGAAGCTCAAAGTTCAAGTCAACGCTAATTGTGTGCCGATTGATCGGTTTTTCGGCCAAGTTTCACTGTTTTTTTTTATTTTAGGAATGGACCAAAAATAAACTTGAAGTCAATTTTTAATTCAATTAGGTTCGGGCCAAGCAACCACTCAAGCTGTTGGCCCAAGTCATGATGGAGGACAGGCCTCCAATATTGTGAAACAACTTTAAGGTTCAATTTTAATTAGCTTCAAAAAAACACTGAGCACTTTCTTTATATTAAGCTTAGATCAGTTTTTTTTTAATACATAACGATAATATTTAAATATTATTAATTATAGATGTTTTAAAAACTTTACTATAAATTTTACTTATCTCTAAATGGCCAACGTTGCAGTATTGCAACAAAATGCTTTAATATTTTGCACACTGTATATCCTGTTTATAGTCTCCCCCCTAAGTTTTTAATTAAATTAAGTTTATGCCAATCAATCACGGAAATGTTTGCTTAACTTTTGCAAAGGTGCCCCAAAAATATTAAACTAAATGTTGGGTAAAAAAAATGTTTAAAATTAATGATATTATTGTGGCGTAAATCCTGCAGAACTAAAAGTTTTTAATTAAATTAAGCTCGCCCCAAAACAGCTTTACGTTAAAGTTCAGTTCATTCCGATTACCGAGGTAACTTTAAGGTAAAATTCCATCAACCAAAACGCAGCTTAACCTAATATCTGCTCTAGCATTTCGTGTAAGTAACATTGCTCTGGCCCAAGCATTTCGTAATCTGATTTTAATGATTAATGTCCATAACCATCATCATTTCAATTTGTGCCACAAAACAAATGAATTGCCGCCACAGACACACAGAAAGTTGACGGCGGCCAAGAGAGAAATGCCATTAAAAGTTGATAACAAGCGGCGTTAAAGTACGCAGACACACAACGACACGTTTAAAAAATACGAAAAAGAAACAACAAAAATATAAACAAAAAATTGAAAAATCTGCAAAGCACAAAGGACATTTTGAAGGGAAAAAATGATGGCATGTAATTGTAATTCAAAGCACGTTGGCTGAATTTGTTGCAAAAAGCAAACGACAACAAATAGAATGCCATAACAATAAAAGGCTCACGAAACAATTGTCAGCAGGCGAGGCAAATGACCAAAACCCCGGCCCTAGGATAGGCCAGGATTGCCAGGATTGCGGGGACCAGGTTGGCCTGGTCGGTCATTAATGCGACGACGACGACGACGACTACGACTAAGACAAAGGGACCGCACCCGTCGAAAGGTGCTTGACCAAAACGTGTCAAATACAATGCCCAACACCCACCCGTTCGCTGTTCCACGACCAAGGTCACTCGGCCGAACGAGCGAAAGGCGAAGAAAAAGTAATTTGGGCAAATTATTTGAGTTTGCGGCTTGGCGCAAGTTTAAATAACTTCAATCTGGCTTAGACACCAAAAGCGGATAAGTTGTATTTATACGCCAGATACACACTCATATATATGGCTATATATATTTTACTCGCAAAGTTCCGCAAGCCATTTCAATATCAGCACAATCAACACGGAGGACACCCCCTAATAGGCTTGACCCTGACAATGAATATTGTTTACGCAATCTCTCCTCCAGTCTTCTGTCGGAAACTTTTAAATAAAATGCTACACTGTTTGTTCTGGCCAAACAACTTGCCGGGAGCCAGACAATGCTGGACTGGGCCAGATTATCCTCTTGGCCATATTACGTATACGCACGTTTGGCTGATGGCACAAAATAAAGCGAAATGACTGAAAATATGTATAAATATATATACATTTTGATTGATTTGGCCGGGGATAAGTTAAGCCCATTACGATAATTTGTTCAAATATTAGCCGAATCCAAATGAATGCATCGCATTCAATTTAAGGGGATTAGCCCCGGCTTAAAGGGACTGAAACAATGAATTTACGAATTTCCTGCCGTCCACTATTTCTATTTAAGAGCTCGAACCTGTCTGTTGGGTCTTGTCAAAAGCAATTAAACACGAAGACACTGAGGAAAATATAGCTATTTCTATATTATATTATTCTATTTCAAATTTTATAAATAAACATATTCAAATAAAAAAGGTTACATAAAAACATTTCAGTGCTTCGATTAATCTACAAAATTTATATCTTATGTATTTTTTAAGGTTACAGAATAGATTCTATTTTTCAATTTAGATATTTTAGTACACTTTCAGACATTTAATATATGTTCTTCAATAAAAATATAAAATGCATTTTATTTAAGGTAGTTTAAAAGATTTTCTTAAACTGGAAAATATTCAAAGCACTTAAATGAATACAAATAATTCGAGGATCTAGTATAGGCAGAAGGTTTCTGGCAAAAGTATGTTAATTGATGAAATCAAATAAAAATTCAGTATATTTTCCCAGTGTATATCCTATTAGCTGGGCAGCATAAAACACGCAAGGCCAATTTAGCATTTGCATACAAGCCCATGCCCACAGCCGGAAGTGTGCTCCTCCCTAAATTTAACTGTGACTGTAACTCACCTGGCCACAAGTGACAGCGCGACCGGAAATACTTTCATTTGTCGCCCGCCCACCAGATAGTCCAGCGCCTCCGAGCCACGCCTCTCCTCCAGGCCCGCCGCCCCGGCCCCATCCTTGCCGGCCAGCTTCTTCCTCTTTTGCTTTTTCTCAATAAAGCCGAAATAGAAGCCGATAACAGCGCACACGGCCAACATGGCGACGAAGACCAAGTAATCAACAATGCCAAAGTGCTGCAGTGCCTGGCTCAAATCCTTCACGCTGAGTTTCTCTTCCGCGTCTTCCAGATTGGATGAAAATGAGTGGGATGAAGTGGGTGTTGTTGGTGTGGGCGTTGACGAGGGAGTGGGAGTAGTCCCTGAGGAGGTCCTGGCGGGACTGGCGCCAGTTGTTGAGCCTCCAGAGACCGTGCTGCTAATTATGGCCACTGTCTTGGCAATCGCATTGACCACCGTCGTGGCAGCCGTGGTGGTGGAGGTGGTGGTGGTGGCCGTGCTGCCTGCCAGGGTGGATATGGATTCCCCCAGCTCCATGGGATCGGTAGTGGTTGACATTATTTCCGGGACCGCAAGTTGCTTTTATGTAGTTTATTTTTATCGACTTCCAGCCGCTCGCTTTAATGCGTTTCAGCTTTGATTACTTTTGCATTAGTTTTGCCACTCGCACACGCACTGTGAATTGAATTCGATTTTTCATTAGGTATTTTTGTTTTCTTTTTTTTCGATAGCACTCGGTACTTTAATCGCTTAACCGGAAAAGTTTTTGGAGAATGCTTATTGAATTTTCATTACTTTTGCAAGAAAAGAAAATTAGACTTTAAGTGGAACGAATCTTTTTTGTAGAGAAAAAACTTATCAGGACTCTTGGAATTTAGTAAAATACGTTGAAGAAAATGGGAAAATAAGAAATAAATAATAATAATTGCATTCTTTCAACTGAATTACAAATACACTCTGAGAAAATTAAAGTGTATAAAAGCAATTAATACTGTTTAACAAACTAGTGTAGTAGAAGTTTAATATGAGGTAATTAAGATAAATTTTATATTACTTGAGCTTAATCCTCAAATAGTTTAATATATTACTCAAGACCAAATCAAATATGACAAAAAATTACAAAATATAGTGTAGTGTAGATAGTTATGCTTTATAGAACTTTTGATGAAACTCTTATGCAATCTTATATCACACACGCACTCAAGATCCTTGACTTTGGGAAGCAGGATATATTAATTAATTAACACCAGACGAGAGCCCGCACAAGCGTACGATCTGAATCTCCACCGAGCACTGAACTCACTTTCCGACTCAAGCACCGTTAGAGATCACCGTTGATCTTATCTAGGTTCTAGGCGCCGCAGCATCACCGTCAGCATCGTCAGAGCACGCCGATCATAATTCACGCAAATCTTGTAAGTGTGGGCTGAGGCTTTGTGTAAGGCTTTATCGCCTAATTGGCCAGGGGCATGTCAGGCAAGATGAATAGATAAGTGCACACCCCCATTCGGGGTGTGATGCGATAGTGGATAATATCGTCGTCTAGCCGCAGATCTGCCAGATTGTAAATTACTTTCTTTGTACGCGGACGTGGCCTAACCGAGACTTTATTGCCAGTGTGTCGGTAATATATAAAAATGCATATCCCTAGAACTTTACAACTCTTCAACAAAAAAAAAATGGGGAAAATTCCACCAGAATACGTTAAATTCTGACTGTTGGCTGGGCAAATCACCTTGCTTGTGGTTCAAACGAGTGGCTACTGGTTTTGACAACACTGCTAGACAAAATTGAATAAAGAAAGAAGGTACAAAATGATATCAATGAACACTACAATGCATAGCATTAAAAAAGTCTATACAATAAAATAAGAAAGGAATATTTAAATGATTACCAATAAAATATATTTTATCAAAAGCTTGAACATGAGGGAAAGAGTCGTTTCCGACCCTATATGTATATTATATATATTATTGATCAGCAAGAAAAGCTGAGACGAGTTAGCTATGTCGGATAAAAAAAAAATTTTCGCAATTTTTTTCAATATTTTATAAGGGGTTACATCGTTAAAATTGTCAAAATTTGACAAAAAATTGAATTTTTAAGATTTGAAAACTTAGTATACAGATTTGTTGGCCTTATAAAAACTAGCACACTACCTTTATCCTATAATACTTCGCTTTGTAGCTCAGTGTCATCTTTATACATTGTTTTAACTGATGATTAGGCTGGAATACTTAATATTTGCTGAATGCGCTCAGTCAAGGCCAAGGCGTGACGTATGTGCGTTGAATGCTATAATATATGCTATATATAATTAAATACAAAACGGTTGGTTTTGTCTCCATCCCAGGTCAGGCCGGAATTTCGCCATGAAAGCCAACCATTTCATGACATTTTCTGTTGGGCAACAGGATGCGATACAAATTCAATTTTGAAAATGGCCAGCAGTGTTAGCTAACCGGCCGAATGCCCCAATTGGCCATACATACATACATACATTGGCCGACAGGCAATGGCAATCAAGTTGAACTCCACAATCCAGTGAAAAAAGTAACTCAATGTGGCATGTCAAGGGACAAAAAAAAAGCGAGGGAAAAAACCATGTCAGTTGTACACAGTTGTGCTCTGGCAGCTCCTTCATCTCTGTTTTATTGGGTTTAATGCACATTAATCGGCGAACAATGCCTGTGATATCATCCGTGTTATTGTTGCTGCAACAAGTTCTACAGTATCTCAAAATAGTCTACTGCACTAGAGGCTCTGGCATAAATAGACAGCACACCAGCAGCAACTAATTGATTTTTGACAATCAATTACGGCAATTACTTACGTCTTGGAGCAGGGTCGAATGGATGAGGTAAATTCAATTTGTGGAAACCTACAAAACGCATACACAACGTGACTCCGGCCTTTGGGTAATCTGCTCCTGAGGTAATCCTTGGAAGCAAGGAGAGCCTCGAAATAGTTGAAGGAGCTACCAGGAATGAAGCTTAGTATTAATGTGTTTCCAGCTAAGAATGGGGTTGAGGGAAATGTTTGATAAATTAAATTTACTTGGAATATTAACAACTATTTTAGATAAATAAAGGTCGACTCTAAGGTTTTATTAGAAAACCTATTAATTTATATTAATCTAACAAAATAAAGTATTCCGATTCTGTTATAGAAATGGCTATATATAAATAGTCATTAATTTAAGACATTACTGAATAATATTAATTTAACCTTATTCTTATTCTGATGCATGGAAATTTTCCATTGGCTTTAATAAAATATTTTGATTGACGTAGCTTTCATCCATCTATTTTAATCCCATTCCTAAAAATAGTCTTAGCTGGTAATCCCACAGATACCGGTAAAAATCCTAATGTAAACAATGGAAATTACACCATGTTGAAACGGCATGACGAACGTGTAACAATAATAGTAAACAAAAGATAAAATCATAATTAAATTCGTAAATCTGTGCACAGTACTTATGTGCGGCCTTAAAGACCAAAAACTAACCCACAGATAAAAGCCAGTGGCAACCGTAATATAAAACCGGGCCGCCGTAAATATGGCTCCAAAAACAAGAATAATAAAAGGATGATGAAAAAATGGTACAAAGCTTTGCAAAATTTAATTATTGTTTTGCGACGAGCAAAAAGGAAATCCCGAGTTTAGCATATGCAAAATAATGGCCAAAAACCGGCACCGCCAGTCGCGCTCCACTTGACCCTTTCGGCCGCGCTTAATTTGTCTGGGAACCGCAACCTGGCCTTATGATTTGGCACAGAATACGCCAGCTTAACTCTACGGGAAGCCGCCCAAGTCCACTCACCTTGCACCTTTTGTGAGGAAAATCCGAAGCCAGCCGAATATTTGTGCAGTTTAGTGTTTGGAAAGGTTCCATTTCCGGTCGCAAGCTGCAGCTCCTCCATTTGCTCAAAGCGCCCTGCAGTTGCCTTGACTTCGGAGCCGTTTCGTTTCTCTTGTGTGTTTTCCCTTTCTTGATACTCAGTAATTGTTTATGTGAAGGGTCTATTGTAATTGTAAAATACGTAGTTTCAATCAGGATCTACAAAAAATATAGGTAATAAAAACTAAAAAGGAAACTATCTTCAGGAAGCCGAAGTTTAAATGTCCTTGCAATTTGCAAATTAAATATACTTAAAATATTTGCATTCTTTAAATCGATGACGACCAATCAAAGTTTAAAATACACATAAATAAGGCAAAAAGGCATTAATTTTGAATCGGAAAGCATTCCTATGTTAGTTTTTGTTAGGTTTATCTGCCTACTTCGTTTAAAATATTAAAACATCCAATTTTTTAAGATTTTAATGATATAACCCCTTATAAAATTTTCAAAAAATTTTAAAAATTTTTTTTATCAGCCGGAAATAGCTAAAAAGATTTGACCGTTGATGCTGATCAAGAATATATATGATTTATAGGGTCGGAAATGATTCCTTCACAATGTTGTAAGCTTCTGACTATACCATGGAAGGGTATAAAAATGTGTTGAATTTTATATCAATATTTTTTTCTCTAATGGATATCTGGTGTACTATACCCTGGATTTGTTCTTCTTGTTTTGTTGTGTTTATTCCATTTTGTGCACACACACTTGAGCCAATTTAACGCTTCCGTGTGCTTTTTACTTGCAACGCCTCGTTGACTGTGCGCTCGAAAACTTTGTGCTTGAGAAACGTGGCCAGGGGGGGAAATGATTTAATTTCTAGCTAAAAACCGAAAACACAATCCGTAAATTAGCGCTCTGCCATGTACACTCCAATTAATCCAGTTAAGTAATCGCTGGCATATTTCTTTGCCGCCAGAACTATTCGGGGCCATTGATTACACGGCCCACAAATTAAGACCAATTAAATCAAATCCAGATTGGGCGGGCGGATCCAGTGAAACCCACGAATCCCACGCAAATCGCGTGGCCTTGAACTTGCCACACAGCCCAGAGCCATTAGCCAGAAGCCAGACTCCCTTCGATCTAATTTCTTACTCAGCCTCAGAGCCGAGCCTACATACATACATATCCACCCGGGGGCATTTATGCCCAGACACATGGCCAGAAATCGACTTGGCCCTTTGGAGAGTTGCGCTGATGCCAATGCCGGCGGAATGGCAGTGAAAAGCTTGAATATGCATTATTCTTTCAGCTGGCCAGCCATCCGCTGGCAATCAGAAGTTGCTCGAGTGGAAAAATTAAATGTATTTCTCTGTCCAAACATGTGAAGTGGGTTTGGGATGGATTGAAAAGTGCTTGGATCCAAGTTGTGGTTCCAGGAATGGTGTCTGTAAAGTTGGCAGCTCGCAGCTTAAATTTTTAGTAAGTTTTAAGGTAAATAGAAGTGTTTTATCTTTATACAAAAATAAGGAGATTAAAAACTACCACGCTGAAGATTATAAGCTAATAAAAATAAAAGGTTAGTACATTTTCTTGGATTAAGAAAGAGAAAAAATTAAAGAGAGATCCAAAGACAGAACTCTCAAATTCCAACCTTAAAGGAAACTCTTTCGCGCTACTACATGACTTTCAATAAACACAAGCCAATTAAACGTAGTAGATTTTCTATTTCCATTCTCAGTTTTTTTCCTCTGCCTACTTAATGTTTGCCTAAGTAGTACTACTAGCTTATCACTTAACTTAAAATAAATCCGATTGCCACCGGTATAAAGTTCCCGTCGAGATTAGAGAGCCTTTTTATCAATCACATTCCACTGTTCTTCAACTCGTACGCCTCCATGATGGCGATCACAGGTTCGTTCACATACACTCGGACCTCATGGTTAAGGGCATAGTCTCCGTGGTTCCACTCTTTATCTTCCATGTGGTGCATCTCCTTGTTGGGCAGCCGCTTGGCCAACTGCTCCACATCCTCCACGGCGGCCAAGTTATCGTTGTCCGAGTACCACATGTGCACTTCTGAGGTGATTAGCTCCACGGGATACTCTGGCGGCTCTTCGGTGCCATAGACCTCCAAATTCTTCTTAATTCCATGATCAAACTGTCGGAAGTAGCCAGAATGATGCTCTTGCAGATAGTGCAGCATTTGATCGGTGGAACAGCCTGCCGGATGAGTGGCCATAGCATCGGGCATTGCCGTCTGTAGGAGATTTATTTATGAAATTTATGTATTTAACATTCTGAAATGGATTTAACACTCACCATATTGGCACGACCGCCGGCGTAAAGAGCCTCCATGGCGCCCTCGCACACCGGACGCAGCATAAAGTCCGGCTGGCAGAGATTGAAGAACAGAGCCATCACAAACTCATTGTGCGGCAGGAATTCCTGGGAGCCAAAGAGCGTGTCAGAGATACCTCCGTTGCCCAAATAACGAGCCACGGAACGCACAAAGGAGTTAGCCAAGTTCTTCATGATGGCCACCGGGGCGAACATGTGTGCGGTCTTGATCTTCTTGTTATATTCCGGCAACGTAGACATTCCGGCAAAAAAAACCGTAGTGCCCTGCGAATGGCCCACATAATGGATGGCCTCCTGCCCCTTGCCATTCTCCGTGTCCAAAGCATAGTCAATGATGGCGGTAATATCGTAAATGGCAATCTCATGCCAACTGAATTTCCAGAAATTTGGATGTTCCGTGGAGATCTTGGTGTGATTCCTGGAGTAGGAGGTTCCACGTCCATTTCCCATCCACACATCGTATCCAGCATCGGCTAGCAAGTAGGGAAGACTATCGTTGGGTCCTTGCAGAATCCAGGCATCAGAGCAGCTCGTCAAACCGTGTTGAAGAAGCACTATGGGTCGCTTTTTGTTTTGATTCTGCAAGTTGTGGGAATATGGAATCCTGAATACACCCAAGACATAACCATCCTTGGTGGTGATGTGATGATGCTCAGACGGATAGCCATGTAAGGCTGTGCGATCGGCCTAAGGATATACAAAAAAAATTAATATAAAATATATTTTGTACCTTAAAAGGGCAGACTCACCGTTGTCAATTTATTTTTTATGCTGATATGAGCCTCTGGATTATCGTAGAGTTTATAGAAGTCGATCGGCGCTTCAATAGCTGCGGAATAACCGCCTATCGCCAGACTGGCCAGGATAACTAAGGCGAGGGTCTTCATATTCCTTCGATGGTTCGATGCCAACTGACTTTGGCCAAACACATGACATTCAGCTTTTGTAGCAGTCCGCAGGAGGTTTAGTTTCAATTAGCACTTACTATCGGGTATTCGATTATATATTTAGACTGTCGAGATAATGCTTAATTAAGGAAAGCTTTAATCTAAAACCAATAAAGTTGGATTAAAAGTGTTGACATTATAAACTGAATCGAGTCAGGGGTGGCAGAAAGTTTGTCCGATATTTTCAACAACGCGGAATTTTTGTCTATATATAGTGAAACAATCACAATCACAATTATATAATTAACTAATTTCTTCAAGTCAATCCATTGAGCAGTATATACTCTATTAACCGTTAAAATCTCAGTTGATTATAAGACTTGGTAAACCCGAAAATAAGTACATAGATTATAACCAGCAAATGAGGGTGTGCCATAAAGTAATTGATGTTTCCGAATACGATAATTCCGAAAGCTAAACGCGTCACTTGACGCACTTAGAGGAGCTTAACTTATCACCTATTTAAGGAACTTGAATAACCATTTCGATAATCTACCGAAAGAATTTACCCCCATCGACTTGAGTTGTTTTAGATTATCAAGCCATTTATAGATTTAACAAGGTGTAGCTTTAAACTTTTATGACCTCTACTTATACATGAAAAATGGTTTTTTTATTACAAGAGTCGGTTAAGTTCTAATGATTTAAATATTTATATAGAGGAGGAGGGTTTCAAGTGCTAAATGAAAATCAGTGGAGCTACTTTCAGCAAAGAAGTGCTTCCACTTATGGGCGTTTCAGCTGTATCCGCTAATGATAAGATTAAGTTCTGATTTACATAAATGTTGATTATGACAACTATAATATATATACATGTTTTGGGCATGGGCTGTATCCCTATCACTTGGCCTCGTACTCATTAATGAAAGCAATTATCGGATCATTGATGTACTGACGCACTTTCCAGTTGTTGATAAAGTCCATGTGATCCCAGAGCTCATCCTCCATGTGGTGCATCTCCTTGTTGGGCAATGTGGCCGCCAATCTAAGGACATCCTCCACAGCAGACATTTCATCGTTGTCGGAGTACCAGAGATGCATTTTACTTGTAATCAGCTCGGTGGGGTAATCTGGGGGCACTTCACTGCCATACAGCTTTAGATTCTTTTTGGTGCCAAAGTCAAACTGTCGGAAATGCGTCGATTGATGCTCCTGCATGTAGTGCACAATCTGATCTGTAGATACACCAGCAGGCGAAACTCCAGAAAACAACGATTCAGCAGTCTTCAGGGGATATTAAATAGTAATGATAAATATGGTTTACACAATATTTAAAGATTCATACCGTGTTAGTTCGTCCTTCCTCCTTTTGAGTATCCTCAGTCCCGCTACAAAAACTGGAAACCACCGAATCTGGTTGACAAACATTATAGAATAAAGCCAGGACGAAGTCATTGTGTGGCAAAAACTCCTGAGAGCAAAAGAGCGTCGAGTAGACGTTGTTATAACCCAGATATGGAGACAAAGTATTGACCATGAAGTCATCCATATTGTCCATAAAAGCCACAGGAGCCAGCAAGTGGCTGGTTTTGATCTTCCTGTTATATTCTGGTCTTGAGGACATCAGAACGAGCATTACCGTGGTGCCCTGGGAATGTCCCACATAGTGAATTCCATCCTGACCCAATCCGTTCTCTGTGGACAATGTATAGTCGATGGCTGCGGCGATATCAAAGTATCCAATCTCGTGCCAGCTGAAACGCCAGAAATTCGGATGCTTCGTGGATAAAGAGGTGTGGTTCCTGGAGAACCTATTGCCCCGCGTGTTTCCCAACCAGACATCGTAGCCTGCATCAGACAGGAGGAATGGCAGGCCATCATTCGGTCCCAGACTTGGCCATATATCGGAGCTAGCGAAGAGGCCGTGCTGGAGAAAGACAATCGGTCGCTTGACATCCTGATTCTTAAGGTTGTGGGAGTAGGGAATGCGGAAGAGACTTATGATGTAACCATCTTCAGTAGTCACATAATGGCGCTCGGCAGGGTATCCATGTTCCTCGATAAAATCAATCTGAAATAAATTATGTTCAAAGAAGGGATTATAATTAAAATTACGAGTTCCTCTTTGTATATTAATAAATTAATATTTACCGTGGTGGGGGCCTTGGCCAAAGCCAGATGCGCATCTGGGTTGTTAAATAATTTATAGAAATCTGTGAGTGGCGCAGGATTTAGTTCCTCGATCAGTGGAGCACATTGGATTTTTGTTCCCAGAAAAGTGCCTATCAAGGCGACAAAGACTGCGATGTGAAAGGTAGACATTTTGCGACTGAACTACGGCTAGAACCGAAAGCAATCAGCCTTTATAAAGACTTCCGCGAGCCACTTCAGTTAAGTGGTTATATTGATACGAAACCGATCAGCCCATGAACCAATTAAATGGGCATAAACTCGAGTGGTGGTAATGTCATAAACTTTCTCATGTACTCGATTGGGGAGATAACTTTTACACTTTGGTTTCTTAATTTAAAATAGGTTTAAGGGCTTAAGAAGTGTTTAAATAAATGTGAATGAAAAGTGTAGCTTAAATATTCATCTGATGTTTCAAGAACTTTAAAATTTAAATATAAATAAGAAAATATTGCCATATAATTTATGATACCATCTCACATAAACGTTCTTTTTTGCAAATAACAGACTTAGTTCATGCTATCCTCATAGTCGTTCATTATGGCTATAATGGGTTCATTGATGTACTGACGTACTTTCCAGTTAACGGCAAAGTCCATATGATCCCACTCTTTATCCTCCATGTGGTGCATCACCTTGTTGGGCATTGTGTCCGCCAATCGGAGGACATCCTCCACAGCAGCCATCTCATCGTTGTCCGAATACCAAAGATGCATTTTACTTGTAATCAGTTCGGTGGGATAATCGGGTGGCAATTCGTTTCCATATATTTGCAGATTCTTTTTGGTTCCAAAGTCGAACTGGCGGAAATGTCCCGATTGATGTTCCTGCAGGTAGTGCAGAATTTGATCCGTTGAGATACCGGCAGGCATGACACCTGCTATCACAGAATTAGCCGTCTTGAAAGAAACAATAAATAATATACAAAATACAAATTACTTTTGATAAATAATTTAAATTTAGTTTGATAATAGGCATACCTTATTGGTTCTTCCTTCCTCCACTTGGGTATTCTCATTGCCGCTGCAAAAACTGGAAACTATCGTCTCCGATCGGCAGACATTATATAATAGAGCCAGGACAAAATCGTTATGTGGCAAAAATTCCTGGGAACAGAAGAGCACCGAGTAGAGGTTGTTGAATCCCAGATAAGGGGACAAACTATTGACCATAAAGTCATCCATGTTATTCATAAAAGCCACAGGAGCCAGCAGGTGACAGGTCTTGATCTTCTTGTTATATTCTGGTCTTGAGGACATCAGGACAAGTATCACTGTGGTACCCTGGGAGTGGCCCACATAGTGAATGCCCTCCTGACCTTTTCCATTCTCCGTGGATAAGGTGTAGTCGATGGCAGCGGCGATGTCATAGTATCCAATCTCGTGCCAGCTGAAGCGCCAGAAATTCGGATGCTTCGTGGATAGAGAGGTGTGGTTCCTGGAGAACCTATTTCCTCGTGCATTTCCTATCCAAACATCATAGCCCGCATCTGAGAGCAGAAAGGGCATAGCGTCATCAGGTCCCAAACTAATCCACCCATCGGAGCTGGAGAGGAGACCGTGTTGGAGGAAGACAATCGGTTTCTTTTCGTCTTGATTCTGTAGGTTGTGAGAATACGGAATGCGGAAGAGACTGATTATGTAACCATCTTCAGTGGTCACATAATGACGCTCGGCAGGATATCCATGATCCTTAATAAAATCCACCTTAAAAAATAAATACAAGGAAATATAATAGAGGAAAATGTGAATTATACTAGTTATTACCGTTGTGGGGGCTGTAGCAAAAGATAAATGTGCCTCGGGATTATTAAATAGTTTATAGAAATCGGTGACCTCAGCAGGGTCTAAATTATTATTTAAAGGAACACAATGTCCAGTTGTCACCAGAAAAAAACAACCAACTAAGGCCACAAGGATATCGATGTGATAACTAGACATTTTGCGACTGCACTAAGGCGAGAGTACAGAGCACCTCGTCCTTATAAAGACTACCGCCAGCCACTCAAGTTAAGTGCCCATATCGATACGAGACCAATCAGTTAATAAGGCAATTACCTGTGTATAAACTCAAGTGGGAGTTATATCATAAAATTTCTCGCACACTAGCTAATATACGTAGTTTCGAATTTCCCAGTTTTAAGTTATTATTTGACCCAATGGAATTAATGAGATTACAATCGTTTATCGATGGTTGGCTGATTGCCAAAGTATAAGTAGAGATATGAGGAAAAGCTATAATGTTCCTTCAAATAAAGCTATAATCTGGAAATTCCTTAAGCTTAATCTAAAGTACTTTCAGCTTGACAAAAACTAAGATTCGGTATTGATAATAATTTAAAAAACAGATCAATTTTGGTTAAAAATCAATACCTAAGAGATTCGTAGAAAACACAATATTTCCACGGCTTTTCAAAAATAAATAAGAGTTAATTTTATTAAAGAAATACATAAATAAAATAAATATATATATATATATTTAGTTTTAAATATTCATGAAAGTGGAAATTTATCATAAACAATTAATATTAATTGGCAAAATGGCCTTAATAAATATTGCTAACAAAAGTATTGAAAATAAATGTTTCTTTAGCCAAAACCCATTTTAAGGTTAAATTAACAACGCACTCGGGCTGGAATAGTTTTCATCTGATGATCTTCGCCAACTTTTAGAACTGCCGCCATACCCTGCATAGCATGAGCCTCAATATGGCAATGATATAGCCAAAAACCGGGATTACTTGTAATAAAGCGAACAATAATGTAGCCCAGGCCTGGAATCTGGACCGTATCCTTGGCCACGGCAGCGCTGTCGTCCGATAATCGAGCTAAGCGACCCCTACGATCGAGTTCTCGTATCTATAAAGATTTGAGTTTGTTATAAATCTTCATATAATATTTTGTAGATCACTTACATTCCGCAGATCGTTGAGATTTCCCAAGACTGCTTGTCCGATCAGTCGGAAGGTGTAGCCATGGAAGTGAAACGGATGTGTGCTCTCCATGTAGTTGGCCACCACCATTTCCACAGGACGATAAGCTGGCATTCGAATGACATTCACACACTCACAGAGCTCCCTTTCGCATTTCCGTCCCTCGGCAGCTAGAGAGCTTTTGTTGCAGAAGTAACCATCGTCCTGGTAAAGATGTCTGCCCTGTAGCAAGGATATTGCTGGCAAATTAAACGAAATATCGTCGATCTGGAAGAGCATCTCTCCATTCTGAGCCATTTGAAAACCAAAGCTGGAGTAATAGGTGAGGAACTTGGTGTAACGAGACCAAGGAACCGGCTCTAGGGATCTCAAGGCCACCGTTCCCACGTTGTTGTCCTTGTCCAGCGATTGACGCAGGGATGAGGAGACCGAGGCATTGGCGGAGGCATAGCGGTAATCGTTAACCAGAACGAGATCTTCATCAGAGGTCCTGCCCCTTGGGTTATCCAATATGCTACCCTGTGGCAGCTCAGTGCGAGCCGATCCTCGATAGCTGAGCACTGCACCCTGATAGAGATTGCGACCCTCGCACATTTCATAGCCCCGGATTCGGATCCAATAGTTCTTGACATACTGATTGGCCTCCAGAACGAAATCGAAACGCTCGGCAGAGGTGAGGAAGAAACCATCTGCCAGCACTGGTTCTATATCATTACCATCGGTGCTGATGATCAGGAGCTTGTGCTGCTCGATGGAGAATTCCACGGGACAATTGGTGATGCCATTGAGGATTACCCTCATCCTGTAGCGGTAGCCAGGAGTAACCCGAAGCCTCTCGTAGCGATGACGATTATCGTTATCCGGCAACTGGCTTAGATGATTGCGTCCCTTGCCGTTTATCAGGATATTCCGAACATCCTGGAGATTCCTCTCATAGAAAATATCCTGCACCATTAGGGTGTGCTCCACCAGATCGTAGTCATAGAGCTGGGCATGCTGATTCTCCTGGCGTGTCTGTCGAACTATAAGAGCTCCAGCCACTCCAAAGCCGCGCTGCCAGCCCGCATGACTGTGGTACCACAACGAACCACTGCGATCCACCTGGAACTCGTAGCGTTGCACTTCTCCCGGTTGCAGGGGATATTGAGTGATAAACGGTGCTCCGTCCATTTCGGGCGATCGCTTCAGGCCGACACCATGCCAATGCATCGAGGTGGGTTCACCCAAATAATTAAGGATATCCACAACCACTGTGTCGTTCTCGCAGAGCTCTATGGGAGGTCCTGGCACCATTCGATTCACAGCCATCACAGGATTTGACACACCATCTCCGAAGATGCAATGCTCCGCGGCACAAGCTCTTTCGTCATACTGACACCTTTGGCACTCCGGTCCAAGTCTCTGGTAATTGTGAACCACCAGTTGGTAGTAGCAGCTCTGAGTCTGACCTTGCTGACAGACTCTGCGGCAGGGATGGCGATCAAAGTCCCCAAAGTTGGCCAACTCCATTTGGCTGTAGTCGTTCTTCATATCCAAATACAAGGAGGAAGAGGGTTTTCCCTTAGTGGTTTTATTGCGTGACCAGGGAAACGAAGGCCAATCGAATTTAACCTCTGGAGAAGGCTCACTTAAGGACTCGGCATGAATCCGGACAAGGCTAAGCCCAATCAATAGCACCAATAGCCAAGGGCTGGAAAGACTTTTACTTTCGCGTTTGGACATCGCGAACCGCAACGGACAACTGGCCACTTGGTTGGCGGGCAGCCGGCGAAGAAAGTTTTTGGCCAAAAGGGCGACCCAGACCTTTGCGCATGCGCCGCACGTAGTGGTCATAAAAGCTGACCAGAATTTGATAATATCGAAACGATCGGGAACGTAATGGTAAATGGAACGCTTAAGCAGTCATAAAAAACGAACTACTTTTAATTGGAATATTAAGGTAAACATAATATTGTTTCCCTGTTATAATTTCAAAGAAATATGAATAATAACAAATAAATTATAGAAAACTTGTCAGTTAAAGCAAAGGGTACTAAAAACTTAACATAAAACACTATTACCTTTATTTCCTTATGTTACCAATTACATTCTGACAGATTCGAGGCAATAATTAATAGCTTGCCCCTATGAATTTATAAAGAATATTTTATTACAATACATATAAAATTATGTAAAATACAATTTAAATCTCAGCTGGAGCTGCAGATGCCGCAGGAGGTGCTCCAGTAGCCATACCTGAAGAACTGGGGGCCGTGCTCATCAAACTGATCACTCCACAGGCAATGGCCGGACCCACCGAGTTCTCCTCATTCTGATAGGCCAATGCATTGGGCATTGCCTGAAGCGAAGAGGAAAAAACTTCCGCATTTAAGGCCGTATTTAAATCAATAGCTTTGCTGTGGATCACAATGGATCGTCCGATAATACCATTAAAGCCAAACAACTGCAGATAAAGACTCTGAAAGACCGCAGAGATGCTGCCATCGTCCTTGGTGTCCACATTGCCAAGCTGGGAATATGAATGAGTTAAAGATATTTTCTGTAATTTAATTTTTAAGATCTTTAACCACTTACAAAATTATTAGGAAACTGTCCGCCCGTCGATTTGCAGCCATCACTCAGATCCCCAAAGGTGTGTATGTGCAGAGCATGTTTTCCAGGTGGCAATCCCGTAACATTGATTGTAACCTTGATGTCGGAGTTATAGGGTAGCTGCAGGAAGGAGATCATGCCGGCCACACCAGCACCCTCCCCATCACCCATTAATTTGGCCCCAGCCTGCCATTGGGGCACCAACTGCTGGATAAAATAGGGGAAATTGTTGAAAACTTATTGGACAATTATGGTACGATTATTGGAACTATAGGAGTTAAAAATACTTTAATTTAATTTAAACAAAAACACAGGCATCGAGTAAAAAAAAATCAGGATGTCGTAATCTGAAATATAATGAGCTTCAAAATCAAACAAATTAAACGAATTATGCATTATGCATTACAAATTAAATACTCAACAAAAAACCACTTCAATTTATATAAATTGTAAGTATTTAACTAGAGTTAGAAACGATTAAATATTTAAGTAGTTGTCTATAAAAAATGTGTCCAAAGGGGATTTCTTTCAATAGAAATCAAGCTGTGTAAATAATAGTTGTGGGAAAATTGTCAGACAAAGCACATAGTTACTTAATTGATCAAATAATTTACAAATTATACTCTGGGATAAAAGCAACATAAAAATAAATTAAAGAAAAAAAAACAAGCAACCAAATAAGAGAATAATATATAATAAAAAATACGAGTTTAAAAACTCACATAGGTGTATCCCAAGTAAGCCGGTTGTGGTGGCAGAAGTGGTCCCAAAAGACCAGCAGATCCCGGTATACCCGCAGGACCTCCCAGCGGCACCGTCAGTCTCTCATACCGCTTCACCTTGGTGCCGGACACCACTTTGATGCCATCATCAAACCGGGTCACATTCACCGGACGTAGACGATCGAGCAGATTTTGTGCACTGCCAGGCACAAAAATGAATCCACTCCCAATTACCAATGCCAGAATCAGTTTAATAAGCATTTTTCATAAGCTCGTAAATTAGTAGGGAATATAGAGAATACGGGGAACTCTCACTACCTCTCGGATCTGGGGCTTTGGATGAACTGATCCAAGCCCCTGGCTTGGCCTATCCATGATGACTTCGACACGGTTTTCATGGCGATTGACCACGTTAATTGTCGCCGTCGCTGTGGCTAGGAGAGTGGAGTGGATCTGGTCAGTAGTGGGGTGGCGATATAGTAGTGGCCGTATCGCCGGCACAGTTGATGACTAGATTGAACGCTAATGGCGATTGAGTGTCGCGTGTGTGCTTGATGCTTGGTTACCTGGCCCAGGGGCGTAGTTCTGGCGGGGATTGGGGGCAAGATCGTAGTTCGGTATTGAGATGTTAAAAAAGTATCTACACTTGACAAAAAGAAACCAAAAACTATAAAAATTATCAATCTAAACATTAAAAAAAATAACTTAGAAGCCAACCATAATAATTTGATCAAATTTACCCCTTAGGCTTGCATGTTACTGGTAGCATAACAAACCCATCTCCGATATGAGACCACCTACAAAACTGAAACTAGATCATCATTAGACCATTGAAAGTGTAAAATTTAATCTAATATCCGGAAAGTCACGCGATATATGCTTATAATGATGGCTTATTTATTACTTGACAAAGAAAAGCATATTAATTGGATAAATTTCAGAATGCTTATTATTGTTAAGAAAGTATTCTTTATTTAAAAAACCAAAAAAAAAAAATCTAACATATCCATTTTTATACAAACGGTAACAAAACCCGAAGGATAATATTGTTCCAGGTAAATTGATAAAGAAATTTAACTTTCGGGTCCTTATATTGAACTAACTAATATAATCCTGTATAATGTAGAATTTTGTTGTTTTTATTAGAACATTTCCAGAATTATAGAAATTTTCAAAAATTGTTTTATGTAGCTCCTAATTTTCCAGCCAGTTTCTCGAGTAGGCCTTCAATCCTATCGAGTCTGGTCGCCACCGTTTCCTGTAAAGTTTCCTGTGAATCGCTTTGATGATTTTTCATCCACTCCAGACTACCCTCGAAGCTTTGCTTCAGTGCCGACTGCTGGACTTCCAATCGGGCAAGTTTCGCCTGGATCACGTGGGAGCTATTAAAGTGCTGCAGATCCTTGATGTGTTGGAAGAGTGGTGTCAAATTGGCAAGGACAATCTCGCCGCACTGTATAGGTGCGTCTTCCAAAAGACATACGGAGCTGGGACTGTCGTGGGACTGAATACAGGATTGAGGAGAGACCGAGGTATTTATAGTATATCCCAGAGGATCCTTAAGAGATTATTTCAGCTACCTAACCTTTTGCATATGTTGCAGTTATCCTGCAGCAACTGTTTGCCAGATGGGAATATCTTTAATTTTCCTAGAATACGTTCAATGTATACCAGATACATGCATACATAAGTCTAAGTACCCTTAATAAATTCCTCTCATGATTGTTAAAATGGTTACTATTTGCTTTGAATTATCATTTAACAAACAAAAATCATCGTTTCTCCAATTTCCAATTATAATTATTACCTTTTAGTCATCGTTCTTTTAAATTTGATTATATTAAGCCCACTCACCCGACTATAAGCAGACATCAGCTAATCGTAAACCCATTGAAAGTGAAAATAGCTAACCCAGATATCCCCAAAAGCGGCAGTCGACACGCGAAATTTGCTGGCACAGAGATGACATATATAGTTTATATTTTTTAAATGACTGTCCATTTGCAATTATAAACACATTCATGCGGTTTGGCAATAAATTAAACTGGGTTGTGTGTGAGCGCACAAGAGTAAATTAAAAGTTTCAGTCGTTATAGGTCTCCCATTTGCTGGCTTCAAATCATGTATCGACACTTATCGATAGCCGCCTCGATGACCCCCGCGTCCACCATGTCCGCCACGCCCGCCTCCACGTCCTCCTCCGTTCCATCCTTGTCCCTGTACACGTCCACTGCCGCCAATCCATTGCTGGTCGTTCCTATCATGACTTCGATCGCGTTGGTCGTGGTATTGAGAGTGATGTTGCTGCTGGTACTGCTGCTGATGCTGTTGCTGATACTGCTGCTGATACTGCTGTTGTTGCTGCTGAGGTTGTTGCCAGTTGCCGCCTCCTCCTCCTCCGCCGCCGCCTCCTCCTCCACCGCCTCCTCCACGACCTCCCCTGAAGTTGCCACCACCACCACGTCCGCCTCCCGGTGGAGCACCAGCTCTCTGCTGCTGCCAAGAGGGCATCTCAGGGGGTGGCGGAGCATGCTCGTTGGCCCGACCTCCGCGATCCGGAACGTGTCCCATCACATGCTTTTGGATCTTGGAAGCTGTATTCTTGCGCACATTCGCCGAGCTAGTCTTCTCAATAATGGCCAAGTCGGAGCGAGCCGCCAGTAGGGCCACCAGGTCGGTTTGATCGCCACCCACTCTGAACTGATCAAGCTCCCGCATCTTACGCTGGAACCGCTCTGTTATCTCGTTTGCACGCTGGCGCATCGATTCAGACCACTGGAAGCTTTGCACGGTGGCCTCCAGTCGCGTGGTCATCATTTGCCGGCGTAGATTATACTCCGCCTCCAGCTCGCGATGCATGGACTCCAGAAGGCGCCAATGTGCATCGGTCAGAGGCTTCTTGACCTTCAACAGCGGCTCGCTGACCACCAGTCGATTGGTCTGCTTCAGCTTCTGGTCCAGACGGGGCGTAATCTGCTCGAACAGCCACTTGGTGGTTATATTCTGGGGCAACTCACCAAGCTGCAGATCCTTGGCCAGCTGCTCCACAACCTGCTGCACATTGGAGCCACTAGCCTTGCTCCGTTTGCAGGGCGGACCGACGGGCTGCGCCTTCAGCACCATCTTTGTTGTCATTAGCTCGGAGGTAAGGTACTCCAGCAACTGTACTAGCATCTGCCTGCTTCGGAATCTTTCCTCCATGGCACCGGAAACAAGGCCGCGATAGGGACAACCCAGTTCGGTCAGCAGCAGGGAGAGCTCGAAGGTGAACTCGTCGTGATCCCCGCTGCCGGAGCTGACACGCTCATCCGTCTTTCGAAGCACATGCAGTTCGTGGGCCAGCCAATGGATGACGGCCCGTAGTTCGGGGCTCCCGATTCCAGCGTCCAGCGCTCGGCTAAGGTTCTCCTGTTGCAGGCAGGGGCCTTCATAGGCCAGGGCCTGCAGCGAGTCAACCACGTCTAGTTCGAGCTCCATTTCCGATCGATTTTCCCCTCTTTCAAGTGTCAATTCGATTTTTTGTTCGGAAATATATGGTGACCGGCAAACTAGTGGGATTGGTGTTACCAGCTCAGTGCAGTATCTTGAATATTTAAAAATGGAAAGCTTACGGAGCTTGCAACTAGCTTATAAGCTTTAAAATAGCGTAATTTAACATTAATTACTCAAGCTTTTGTTATATTGGTTCATTTAAAAAAAAAAAATTGTGTTAAAATAAAAAATTTAATAAAATAAAAAAATACTACAATTATCTCATAATAATGTCCCCGTGTTAAAATTTACATTTTACAAGTATACATAACAATTTTACAAATTAACATTTACATGGGGTAGAATTCTCTCGTCGGTAACAAAGAGCCCAATTTGAGAAAGCAGGAAACGTTCGGGAATAATAATTTGACAAAGCAGTTGCCAGCAGAGCGGCAAACCCCAACAAATTTGAATTTTTGAAATTATTATAAAATAAATTATAGACAGTTAAAGGGGAAGCTTAAAAGTGTAAAGAATTAAACATCTAATAAAACAATTAATTTAATGTAATGGTGGAGTGGATTTCAAAAGTAAATCTCTTAATAAAAATAAAAAGTATTGAGATATACTCGCATTGTATAGGTTCTTGTACTCTTAAGTGATACTTGCTCATTAAGTAAACTATTGTTTTTCAATTAATCCAAAGCGTAAATTAACAGAGATCTCTCGTCAGCGAGCAGATGAGAGCTACCCGAGGCTTAAGAGCGCCACGAGTGATACCGCGGCCATAATTGGCGTTGCTTTAGCTATTTTCACTCTAGATCTAGCGTTTGTAATTATCAAATTATTCTAATTTCAGACAGAATCTGGCTTAATTTTTGCTTAAATTTATGTAAAACAAATAATAATTGTGTACATTCTCGGTTATTGCTTGATTTTTTAGAGTTTCTTTTTTATATTTTGAATGTTTTAGCTTTTTTTGCACAGAATCTAGCTTATACCCATGCAGATTGCAATTAGATTAATATGAATATTTTCGTGTAAAATATTATAAATTATAAATACTTTTATGAAAAAATAACAAATTAATGTCAACTTTCATATCTATATTATATTTAAGTTTTACAATTACAGTTTTCTATTTTCCTGTATATAGTTCTTCTAATATTTTCGTCCGAATTCAATATAATTAATAGCTAAATTCTGAAATAATGAAAAATAAATGAATATATTAAAAAAAAACAGAGATTATATTTTTGTTTTTATTAATTATCCAATTGTCCCTAAGCTGTTATATGATGTATTCGTCCGATTTACTTAAAATTAAAACAAATTCTAAAAATAAATATGCAAAATAGTAGTGGCTCAAAGTACATGAAAATGTGCAACATGTAATTCTAGGTACAAAATAATTAAAATATGTAGTCACTATATATCTTAACCACTTCCCACTCAAATCATTAATGATTTTATGTTGAAAACTCATTATAAAAACCAACACTTATTTTCACTTTTACATAACTTCATTTATTATAGTTTACCAATTTCAATATATATTTATGTATATATACTTTATATTTATAAGTATAGTATATATATGTATGTATTTTTTTTTTTTTTTTTGTAAAGCAGGAAGTTTTAGGATTCGCTTGAGTTACACCTTTGGTGCCACAAAAATCTTATATTTTGTCGATTTGCATTTTGTGTTTTTGTTTTATGTTTTCTGTTTTCCGTTACTATACATACAACATTGATGTACTTAAAATGAACACACACATTTAGCTATATAATGTATACATAATATTATTCAGTTACTTCATGTCTTCCAAATAGAGGTACTAAATTAAATAGAAACGAGTAGGAAAGAAGGTTACAAAGCAGAAGATAGAACAAAAGAAAAATAAAGAAAAACACAAATTTCCTCTCCTTCAGGACACTAAAAATGGCACAAAAATTGATTCCGCATGGGAAAACCACAACAACAATCCAAAATTAGGTGAAGCTGTACTGATTATCTACGGCCCGTCCAGTGCATTCGGCGCCTCCCCCCGATCCCGATCCTCCGCCGACAGCTCCGCCGCTGTTGTTGCCACTGTCGCTGGGATGACGCGATTGTCCCGCCGGATGCTGCTGCTGGTGATGATGGGCGGCCGCCTGCAGAGAGGCATTCGAGGCCCGCAGATGCGGCTGATCCAGGAAGCTCTGACCGGCGGCCGGCGGCGATCCGTGCACGGTTAGCGTTGTGGGATCCAAATGGAAATAGACTTGCTCCGGAAAAAAGACGTGTGTTGGCTCCTGTGGCAGTTCAATTTCATTTGTCTTTAGGCGAACACTAAGATTCATGGTAATCACTTCGTTGCACTGCTGGACGAGAATAAGGACAGTTTAGTTAATTATAAACACAATTTTAAAGGGTCAAAAAGGGGTGTGGTGAAAAATGTGGCATGCAACAATTAACTCAAGCATTCAAACTAAACAAAGAAAATAATTTAAAAAGTAATTGATTGTAGCTTTTTAAAATTATTATCTCAAAATATCGATTTGGAAATATACTGATTCAGGTTTATCCTACATTTAGGATAAGAATTTTAATAAAATAAATTTATAAAAAGTCAAGATTAAGAAAAATAAATACATTTATAGAACAAAATTATAGTTATTTAAAAAACTTTTAGTATGTTTACGTTAAAGAAGTTCCACAAAATAAATATAATCTGGGCTTGAAATGTACATAAACCCAATATGGATGTTACATTAAATATGCATGTTATTCCTAGACTCAGTATTTGCAGACTTAATTTACTAGGATTAGGGGCCTGCTTCAGAGAAAATTTTCAATTGCGATACTACTCATTCTTAAGTACCTTTCACAGTTGCAATGAAATGATAAGAACTTAATATAAATCAAAGTAAAATAAAAAACCATCACTGACACTGAATTGACTCCAAAATTTTGGCTATCTCACATGTCTCGGCGACGGATGGCCACCGCCAGCAGCTCCTGCGCCAGCTCCCGCTCCCGATCCCGTGTCATTCGATCGCGATCCCTGGCCATTCATGTTTCCATTTCCGTTGGATCCTCCACCCAGATCGTTAAGCTGTCCGGAATCGTGAGCTAATGCGCCCAAAGAGGCCGATGTGGGATCGTTCAGTCTGCTGTTGTTGTGCACCCAGTCGGTAAGCGTTACATCCGAGGTGCCGCCTGATTCTAGGGGTATCGGGTTGTGGCGGAAATGTTCGAGCATCTCCTGGATCGAGGGGAACCAAAGGTGTTGCACCCGGCACTGCCCCTTCTCCGAGATTGTGAGCCGCAAGTGCTTGGCCCGCCCTTGGAAGTTGAAGGTTAGAACGAACTCTCCGCGGCGTGTTTCGCTCTGGCGGACCAAAAAGTAACCATGGCCAGCTGCCTCGGACTGTAGAACCATGCGAGCCGCTTCAGACCTTGTCAGAGTGCCATGGAACCAGGGGAACAAGCTCATCTCGGCGGTCAAGTCCGCCACATTCACATCCGCGTCATTCTCAGCGAGCTCAATGCCATCAAAGTTGCTTGAGGCCGACAAGCGCTGCTCCCCTCTGTGCGGTCTGACGGGTATATCCGGCGGACCCGAGGGCGGAGTGGTGCCCAGTTCGTTGATGGCATTCAAGTCGCTGGCGGACGTTGCTCCTCCCTGGCCCAGTGCACTGTCCGCGGATAGGGACGAGGCCAGAGGAGCACCTACAAGATTTCCATTGGAGCCGCCTTGCTGGTGGTATTGCGGATTCTGTATGGCCCCAATGGGATTGGGATTCGGATTTGTGGGTGATGTTTGCATGGCTGCCGCCATTACGCCATCCGATTCGATCAGAGGCTGTTGCGTGGGCGGCGTTCGCATGCAGTAGCGGATGGTGGCCAACCAGCTGCGCATCTCCTCGGCATTCTCCGCCTCGATCACATACTCCATGTTGTTGTCCGCTTTGAGGACAAAGGTATTCAGCCTGTCAGGCATCTCCATTTCCGTGGTTTCTCGCGCCTCCGAGATGAGGAAACAAAAGACTCCACTACGGGGCTTCGTCGACTTGGGAGGCGTGTAGAACTCGAGCATGTATCCGCCGACAGCCTTCACCAGAGCCAGTCGACATTTCTCCCACTTTTGAGAGCCTGTCGGCTGGTCGAGACTCTCCGGTGTCAAGTTGTTAACGATGCCCTCCTTGCGGCACTCCACCACGATTTTAGCCAGCTTGGTTTTGCTCTGCTTACTGCCTCCACCGCCGCCGTCCACATCGTCGGAGTTCTTGTGGAAGAAGGCCTGCATCAAAGAGAACTTGGACAGTTAAAACAAGTATGGACAATATAGACGGAGTTTCCGACTATCAAGAGCCCGGTATTCCATTAACAGTAAAGCTATAAAATCAATGTCGCAATGTTTACTATATAATAATACGTTCTTCATAAATCTTGATATAAACTTGAGTTATCAGGCCATCGGAATTCTGCATTAAATGCCAAGAATGTCACAGTGAATGTGCTTTATCTGTATATTTATACCTTTCGAGTCTCTTGATATCTATTATCAGCCCGGAACTCGACAGTTGGATTATTTGGCATTATCAGGAAATATGCGGATGTCTTGAATGATTTAAATAAATGTTTTATACCTTGGAATTCGCTATATCTAAAAGTTAAACGAATTAAACCCTAAAATGGTGTCAAAAAAGGAATTCTGTTACTATAATTAGGCTACTCATTTATATCAAAACTACAAGAAACCAAACATTTTCTTTTATCCACGACTCACCTTGCCCTTGCGCAGTCCCTTAAAGGAGAGTCGTCTCAACAGACTCTTGGAGAGCAGTCGCGGCACCTCATGCTCCTCATCAAAGTCCAGAGACCCGGCACCCGTCTTCAAAGTGCTCCGCCGCCTGAAGAACTCTGTGTCGTAGTGCGCCGAGAAGGATTCCACAAACTTCTGGGCAAAACTTCGGTGCTGAATGTTACGCGCCTCCTCTGGCGGCAGATTGCCATTGATGTATGTAATGCAGGCCTTGGCGAAATCGGATGCTGCCACCCTGGCATGCCGTTCGCAGAACTCTTCCCAGCTGGTGCCGCCGTACGCGTAGGAGGACACGCCCATTGCGTTTCCGGTTCCAATTGGCGCCGGGATGAGGTCACTGCCACCAGCCACTGCCGCTGCCGCCGCCGCTGACGAAGATGTTCCAAGGCTGTGGTGGCTGCTAGCCGATGTGGGTCCAATGTATCCGCCCGCGCTAAAGGCGCTCGAGTTGGCTCCGGTGCTATTGCCACCCATCTGACCAGGATAATGGCCCTCCAGCTGCTGCTGCTGCTGTCGTTGATGTTCTTGTTCCTGCTGCCTCTGTCGTCGGCGGTTCAGGTTCCGTTTGCTGCACGAGTTACCCAGCTGGAGTCCGTTTTAAAAGAGCTGCAATGGAGACAAAGGTGCTGCTGCGGCTTAGTCATTCGGATTTCAAGGAAGAGATTAGTAGCAGACTCATATGTAGGTAGATGTGTCTCCTTACAGAATGCTTAAACTTTGGGATACTCTTAAAAAATACATATTTATTAAGGGGACATAAGAGATTTTTACAAAAAATTAAATTGAACAAGAAATCGAGGAATATTCTGTGATTTATGAAGTAATAAATATCTACTTCTGCAATAAAAACATATGTATATAATTTTTAAGTGTAGCGTAGCACTCAATTTCAAGTGTCTGACTCACAGGATTAAGTTAAAAAATAAAGATAACTTTACAGTTCCGGGAAAGTGGGGAATTTTAGCGCCATACTGATTGTAAGAAATTTGATAAGAATGCAATTAATAATACATTTACACTCACAATTTTATTGACTAAGCAATTAATTGAAACAAAAAACGTCCTTCAATTAAGAACAAATAAACACATTAGTACACATATATATTTTTTAAAGACGTAATTATACAAATTTTAAATATTAATTGTGTGCGTAAGAATATTTAATTAACTTATTATCCTAATTTCTAAAAAGTTCTCGGTATTATTTATAAATTCTTGTTTATACTTTAACTATTGTTAAATGTTGATCCAAAACAAAAATCATCTTAATCTTTTTAATCCTTTTTTTCTTCGACAATGAAAAACGAAAACAAACTTGCGGCGTAGCCCACACAAACACAGTCGCGCACTCCCCCGTACGCGCACACGCACACACACCCACACCCGTGCGGCGGTGAAAAAATTTCCCACAGGAATTTCCACGCCTACGCCACATCCGCATGCACCTTGACCTGCCAAAGGAATCTCGTCCTGTCCATATTCTTCGAATAGCACTAATCAATGTCGCTAAAACTCACAGTAGGGATTGAAAGTGATCTAAATGCACGGCATCTTCTTCAACATTTATTTTTTTACACAAATTGCATGTTATCTCGCTCACACACTCACACACTTTTACGCACTGCAGACTGCTCGAAATATATATTTTTTTGCGTTGTTGCGCTCGAGTTTCAGGTCATAATTGTATGCCGCGCGCGAGTATTTAGTTACAGTCTGCTTTCAATATTACTTAATTATGGTTTGTTTTTATTTTTTGCGATGCAAAACGGAAAATTACTCGGGTAGTGGTGGTGCGCAAAACACCGATGAAAGCATCGATGCATCGATGTTTTTCTAATTTGATAACTATCAATGTTTTCAATCAATCAATCGATGTTTCTATGCCGATGTTTCTGCCGTCACTATCAACCTAAAATTAAAGTTTTATTGCCAGACCTCTTGAAGAAAATCGCGCCCGTGTAACAAGTGGCCAGACTGCGCATATAATTTCACGTACGACATTAATAAGGGCATTCAATTAAGTTTGACTAACAACTTCCATTATTTTAATACCTTTGCAAAGAATTATAATTTAAGTTAGAGGTTTGCAATACAAACTATAAAAAATATTCTTGATCTGCAGCAAAAGCAGAATCGGTATAGCCATGTCCGGCCGCTTTTACGCAAAGTAGTCTCTCATTTAAAAAATTATGTGAATGAAATTTTGCCGAATGTCTTCTATATAATCTCAGTCGTATATAATTCGGAACGTGCCGGATCGGACGACAATATACTAAAGCTTCCATAGAAACGATCGGACAATTTTTATAAAAAACATTTTAACTTTCTACAGATTTTCATAAAATTTGACTAAGAGCCATTTTGTATTATTTTAGGATTTTAGTTTATGAAAATCGGAATACTATATCATATACATAGCTGCCATAGGAACGATTGGGAAATTAATACAATTAAAAATTAACCCTTTTCAAATAATTTCCTCAAATTTAAGATAAATCCATTTTATTTTGTTTTAGAAAACTATCGCTAAATGTAGAGGAAAATGCAAAAATATATTCAACTTATTAAGACATTTGTCAATAAACAACTAATCAATTAAAAACAATAAGTTTTTGTTTAAATCTCACATTTTTATTGTTTCTATACGTTTCGAAATTGCATTTACTTATAATTAATATGTAACTATCGTTTCCATATGCGTACATTAATTATTTATTGTTAGCTGCATTAAATGTAAATAATTAAAATTTTTGAAACTTAATTGTTGTGAAACACACGCAGTGCAACAGTTGTCTATATTTAATCTTTATTTTGTCGATTTATTGTTTGCAACGAACACATGCATTTTGGCAAAACATTTGATTGTGAGTGGATGTTGTGTGGAGTAGTGGGTGAAGGGGCAAAGGATAAAGGCAGGGCAAAAGAGGACACCGACTGAGGACGGAGATGGACGTGTGAAACGAAAACGCGAATTAATGTGTATGAAGGCGAGCTTACTAACTATTATTTGTTGCATGGTGGTTTGTTATCAATACATATACGTATATATATTCTCATCGTTATGCATTATCAACTTAAGTATATTTACAGAACATTTTGCCCGGAACAGATTTTGTGAGTGGATGATGATTGGATGCGGCTAAAATTCGAATCTCAAACTGTTTTCTAGTCTTTCGCTATCTTTTACAGATATGAACTATGAACTGTAACTAATATTTCGCTTGATCTTTGCTCTACTCGCTAATTATCGGCATGATTTGAGACTTTAAAGCCAATCTGAATGAACTATGCAAATAGAAAACTTTCCGCTTACGCTAAAAACTATAATTACTCGGTTTTTGTTTTTATTTCACTATGAAAACGAGGATCACCTAACTTAAAAACGAAACTTAGTTAAGTTGAGTTAAAAAATTCATACTCAATACGTTATTTAAGAGAAAAACGTTAGTATTAGATCTTATATATGTGTGTTTTTCTTCAATTTGTTTGTTTTTCTTTGCTTTTTAGATAGAGTACACTCAGACTTCCAGTTGTTTTGATGGTTGTTGCGCGATAAAGGGTTCGCTCCACATGCGACGCAGGTCGCCCTGTAAGACAAGAACATATTGATATAGGTATTGGTAATTGAGAACTAATAGACAGTACCTTTAGATAGGCCATCAGCAGGAGGGGCAATAACGTAAACGGCACTAGATACAGAAGTGCCGGCTGAGCCGCTTTAAAGACTTCGGAGCTGACCGTTGCCGTTAGCAGACCCAAGAAATAACTACAAGAAAATATGACATAAATATTAATATATTAAAAAATACTTTGATTAGATACTACTCACCCCAATAAGGAACAATGAAAGTATGTCAGCCGGGAGCCAACTCCCCTGGGTGGCGACAATGTGGGATCCGATGTGACGCCCTGTGACTTCTTGTACGCATCGTACCGCAGGACGAAACACAGCAGCAGTCCGGGCATCACGACATCGCCCAGTCCCAGCATAGAGAAATGACCCGTGTTGTGGATGCTGGGGAAGACCAGCTTTCCAGGCAGATTCAGCTTCGGCGTGTCCCGCACGATACCACCCAAGTTTAACTTGCGAGCCACGATGCCAACTGGATTTTCGGCGGGTCGCGTGGCCACCTTGACCATCACGTTGGTGCTAAAGATATACGAGGACAGGAATACCCAGAAGACGTCATAGATAAGCAGGCCGGTCAACAGCAGCGTGGACACCTTCAAGCTGGGCAGACGCACAAATGCAATGAAGGCCACACAAAGGCCCATTCCCATAGCTGCAAATGGGGGGAAATTATTATTATCTAAGCTCCTAATGGGCTAATTTTGATTAAAATTCTCACCATCCATCAGCAACCAGTGGCCGGTGAGCACCCAGATGCACACAATCGACACTGAGAGCGTAAAGCTAAAGAGCTCAGCCGCCGTGAAACGGCCACATATGCCAAAGGAGAAACGCTTGCCGTCCGTACACGGCCGGATGATGTACTGGCACATGGGCAGGAGCAGGAAGGCCAGCGCCACGGTGGCAATGACTGTAGGGGGATATTGAATATAATAAATAAATTGTATTTTATCAAATAAGATTATATACTCACTTGCTGTACAAACTGCGAAGAGCAGCTGCATCGAGTCAAAGAAGAAGAACATGATGAGCAGGGATATGGAAGCTCCGAGGGGCAAACACAGAGCATGCATCGTGTCCAAGGTGGCGAATTTATCCGCTGTGAAAATGGAAACTTAGAATGCATAAAATTTTCCCTAGTATTTTTGGTTGAGCTTCACACATACTTGGCTCCTTCTCGACATGCTCGCCGGTGAGCAGGTTAGTCATCGATTCGTTGCGCTTCTTTTGCTCCCGCTCACGAGCCTCCTGCTCGATGTTGAGGGACCGAAAGCTGCCGTATACGATCAGCAGCATCGAAATGAGGCAGGTGGAGACGCGCGACGAGTCCATTACACTCGATACTGTCCAGTGGAGTTCACGGTACTCTCCGCCAGCTCCGCCGCCGCCCGCTGCCGCTGCTGCTGCCGCCGCCGCTGCCGCTGCTGCACCGCCACCGAGATTTCCGGCACCCACAGTTTGCGCTCCCAGACCGCCGCTGCCGCCGGCGCCGCCGTGCGACATGCTCCCTCCGGATCCTCCGGATGCGATCCGCTGATAGGCTCGGGCTGGTCGCTCCTCCGCCCGTGCTCCGGAATTATCGCTGAAGTTCAGATAGCTACTCCGCTTATCAGTCGACCTGCGCCGGGTTTATCGCGTTTTATGTCGCTGCGCCGCTTCAATCTAAACACGGATGAAAAGTGAAATTTGTTTTGGTTTATTGATTTAGCGATAACTGTTCTGTTTATTGACCTTATCGCAGGTAACCCCCAGCTGATGCGCCGCTTGTGTTTGCCTCCCAGAGGTTCTTTAAACAGCTGCGATTAGGGGTTTTTTTTCGGAGCCAACACTTCACTCCCAAGGTTTCTTTTCCACGACTTTGCCTAAAGTCGAGCTCGGAAACCTTGGGGTCAACTTTCACACAGCACACACGAATTAGGCAACCAAAATAAATAATAACGTTCTTGGCACACAGAAAAATAACGTGTGGAAGGTTTAATGTGACAAATTGTAATTTATATATGTGTTAATTAAATACTATAATTAACTAGATATTGTATCTTTTCCTACATATATACTATCAATAATAAACGATATATGAGGAAAAATGAATCATAAAACACTTGAGAAATTTGTTTGATTTAGATTGTTACTCAAGTGTTTAATAATCAATATTTATGTATAATTCAAGACCCTGCACAAGTGACCCTCAGATTTCAAGGGAAAAAAGTGAAAACCAAGTTAATTCAACATTAGTTTTACAACGTAAACTAAACAATATAATAAACCAAGCAACTTGAAACGTTGGATTATTCTGGAGAAACCGAACCGTAAAACTAACTTATTTCGGAGAATGTTTACTTTATATCGTTATAAAATTAGCAGAAGCAATGTAAATGCAGCCATGCACATGTTCATATCAAATAAACAAAGGGTCTATATATAGAAACTTTATTTTATTTCTTCCCCATTTCATATTTACAGAGGTACACTGAGAAATAGAAATCATAATGTACAAAGTTTTCATGTGTTATTAAAAGATACTCAGAAATGTATGTTTTATTTTTATAAAAAGAATTCATTTTATCAAAAACACGATTACTAACTTCTAAACAAATTTTAAAATATTCTATACATCATGGATAAAATCAGTTTTTTACTGTGTCTTTACACCCATCCCTTTCTATCATCAGGTTTGGATAGGCATATGCCCTAAGGTAAAAAATAAACAAGTGTGTATGGAAACTGTGTGAAATAATAACAGTTTGTCCACATGGGATTTACCTTGCTAAAACAATAACAATTAACCGTCAAGAAAAGGGCCATAAAAGACTGGGAAATTAGAATAAATTATAAAAGCGTTACCCAGTTTCCTACGCTGCCAATTCCATTGTTATTGCCACAAATGTTACACACACACAGACAAACACATACCACTGCCCCACTCGCACACCCACGCCGCCGGGTTGTTGCACTTCGGGAATGTTAAGGCGCTGTTATTAGCGCGGCGCTCTGTTAACTCGCTAATGATCGTTATCATATTATATTATTATTATTACTATTATCTATTATAATAGAGAGACAAGACCGAGACAGTTGCCAACTTCCTTGGTTGGTGCTGATTTGCTGTTTCGGTCCGTGTTGCCTCAGTTGTTGTTGTTGCATGTTGCCAAGTGCCGTTGCTCGCACTAATTCATGTTGTCTGCATGTTGCAAAAGCTGCACTGGTATTTGTAATTGTATGTGTGTGGAATGCAAATCATTGAAATATACGAACAGCAGGGGTGAAGCATTTGCATACTTAAATGTATCTACATTTATATCATCGAAATTAAGAACATACAAAAGATTCAAGACAAAATTAAGCGAAAGAGACAATTGATCGCTTAAAAGATTCTATTGGAAATTATTTTGCTGTCTTTATTATTTTACTTTTAATTGCAGCTAATGTAATGTCCACAATTGTGGCAATTCTGTGTCGGTATTTGTCCCCCTCTTTCCTGTCTTCTCTTCTCTCCCTCTAACTCTCTGGATGCAACAATTTAAGTTTCCCACACATTGCACAAAACAGACAATGAGGGAGACAGAGGTGGGGTGAATTGTTAACGAGCGCTAATTAGAATTAAATTATGTGCGGGGTGTAAAGTTACACTCTCCAGAGTTGACACAATTTGTGGAGACTTTTCACAGTTTAAAGCGGTTACCGAACGTGAACTACATAATTGGCCAAACTCATTGAGAAAATGCCGCTCACATCACACCAACACACTCGCACAGCAAACACACACTCGCACGCATACACAAACACTTTCTAATTCGAAACGCCCCGAAAAGGGGGAACAAAAATAAAAGAAGTACCAGGCAATTGGATTTGCTGTAACTGCCCACGACGAATGTGAAAGTGAAATTTGCCAAGATACAGAGAAGCAGCAGGAGCGCCGCAAGGGGATGCATAAAAGGGGGTTCCTAAAAGACTACATTAGTTTTATAGACAAAACTATTTAATTTTAAGACACTTGTTCTTTAAAAATTGAATACTTTCCAAATATAAAAGTATTTAATTAGGTTTGGAAACTAAAAATCTAACAATTACTACCTTTTTTAACTCGAAAATTAGTCAAATAAAATACATATCAATATCCAAAACTTTGTATCTTTAACTTCTTCAATTATTAACTTTAAAACGTTGTTTCACTGTGTACTGGACGCGGAACGACTAAAATCAAGTGCGTAAAGTAAGCGAAAAAGTTTAGTTGTTTTTCATTATGCAAACGGGAGAGGGGGGTGGTGCAGAGTGGTCGGCGGAAAAGCATGAGAGGGAGGGGGCAAATACAGGCTTTGCAGCGCTTGAGAAATTTTTATTCGAATGGAGCTTAGGCTGCGCTTTAAGGTTTTTTTTTTTTTGTACGTTTCTTCGTGTTTGGTTACACTCCACTTCATTTCACAAAACTCCAACTTCGCTCCACTGCGTAACAAAATTACAAGACACACACACACATATGTACTTATGTATACATATATACACTTGCAGCGCACCAAACAACAACACGAAAGAAGGAGCAGCGAAGGGAATGGGGAAAAAGACTTGACTTAAATTACACGAACATAATAAACGTATGAATGAACACTGTGCATATCAGCATTTATACTCTATACTCCCTGAAGTATTTGGGGGACTTCTCGCTTACTTTGCCTTCACATTCACATTCGCATTTGGCTGTATTTTCCTCTGCTTCTGCTTTTTTGTTTTTTTTCTTGCACCGATTTTCTTTTTTTTCTTCGCGAGAAAACTTTCAGCTCCGCTACATTTTCACGCACTTTTCACTGTCCTGCAGTCGGGGGGCCGCTCTTGCTGCACATTTTCACGAGTTCTTTCCGACGGCAGCTGTTGTTTAACGTTGGACCATTTAAATGTATTTCTATTAGTAACTAATCGCGGTGTTGTTTTTGTTGTTTTTCGCAGTGTGCCCGCCGGGGTTTCCGAATATTATCACAAATTCGATGCAGAAAATATCCTAAATTAAGAAGTATCGAGTACTACTTCAACTATCGATTACTATGTTGTTGCCGGACTGTAAGGTCTCGAGCGTTTTAGTTTAATCAAGGTGGCAACACCAGCATCGCAAATAGCGCAACTCAGGCCAGGATTTTTAATGTAAGAACGAGCGGTAACACTACGTGGCCAAATATTATTGTGAAAAGTAATTTGGAATAACAAGTTGGTAGTTGGCGTTTATATTGACCATAAATAACCAGAAGCATCAAGGAAAAGCCATGTCCAACCAGGAGACTCAGGTGTCCAGCCTGCCGATGCCGCCGGAACGCTACATCAGCAACTACACTGAGGAGAACATTCGGCGCAACCGCGCTCCCCGTCCGCCGCCCCCGCCATCGCAGCATGAAGTATATAGCATGTTTGGGATCCAGTACAACAACGACGAGATGATTCGATCCCTGGAGTCGCAAAACATCAAGCGTCTGATCCCCATACACTTTGACAGGCGCAAGGAGCTCAAGAAGCTGAACCATTCGCTGCTGGTCAACTTCCTGGACCTGATCGACTTCCTCATCCTAAATCCTGACAGTATTCGACGCACGGAGAAGGTATTGAATGTTCTGAAGGAATAGATGTTTACATTCATAAATTCCTATGTTTTAATATATTTTGGACTATAGTATAAATATCTTGCTTGCTCTTTTAGATAGACGATCTGAGTCTGCTCTTCGTGAATATGCACCACCTGCTTAACGAATTTCGGCCACATCAGGCAAGGGAAACGTTGCGCGTCATGATGGAAATGCAGAAGCGACAGCGAGTGGAGACAGCCACACGTTTTCAGAAGCATTTGGAACGGGTACGGGAGATCGTGAACACCGCCTTCTCAGCCCTACCTGTTCTTGGCGATGACGATGAGAATGGTGGGGCTAAGATCAAGACGGAGGTGGATCCGTTAGAGACAAATGCTGCGGCCAAGAATGATCCCAGCTATCAGCACGATCGTATGCTGTGCAAGCTGGTGGACGCCATCGAGTAAGCTAGACGGACAGAAGACTGGACACGGGGCATGACTTTGTGTCGATCATTGTGAATGGCTTGAAAAGGAGGAATACCTTATATATTTATAACTGCTTTTAGTGTAAGAAATAAAACCCTAAACTGTGTGTGTGTGATGAGAATCTTCCACGTCTTATGAGTAATTCATTCACTTGCTTTGCTCCCAAATATGTTTAGTCATGATGGAGATAAGTTTAACGCTGATAAGATCACCCCTCTGTCGTGTGGCCGAAGATAAAAGTAAGGTAGTTGTCATTTAAGCATCCACAAATTTCACCATTGAAATGACGTAGGCTGTTTGGAAACGTGATAATTTTCCACACAACTTATGAATTTTCTATGGTTTCTTCTTGAATCGGATTTATTAAGGTTTCAAAATCCGTTTTTATAAACTATTTAGGCTGACGAATTTTAATGTTACTCAGCAACGTGAAGATCACACTTATGGATCTTGATCGTTGCTACCTCATGTCTTAATGATGGTATCTCCGCAGAGAGTTCTACAGTACGTTTCGCGGACATAATGACTTCTACTGGAACACTTAATATATATGGCTTCATTATACTCTGCAACATACAGATGCATTAATCTTAGTTTGGAACTCTTTTCGGAGTATTATGATACTAGCACAATTTGATTTTGTCATCCTTACAAAACTTTGAAAAATTAAATTAAATATGTCGTAATTTTTTTTTTATCAAATATTTACAGATTAAGATTTTGATTGCAAAAATATATATAAATGTATAAGACTTTTGGCAATCATTGGCTTTTTGGATTTCGTAATTGTCATGGTTAATTCCATCCTTAATTCCATGGTATCATCATCGATGTGAGCTCCTTCCTGCATATCCAGATGTATTGCATTGGTCAGGAGATATTTTTGGATTCGAAGAGCAATAACTATCACTATGAATCTAGATGTAAACACTGCGGAGGTCGCGGACGGAATGAGGGGAGTCCGACTGGCAGTGCCCGTATTTATAGTCTCTGAGTAAAGAGAAGAGCAGAGAAACTGAGAGCAAGAGTGTATGAGAGAAACATAGAATTTCTATGGGGACAGGCAGAGGGAGAGAGAGAGAGAGAAAGGGCTAGAAATACCTTTTTTCTCTTGCACTCTTGCATTTAACGATCGTTCCTATGGTAGCTATATATAGTAGTATATAGTCGTTTGATCCGGCCAATTTTGGCCTTTATGTATACTAGTGACAGTATTTAAAAAACTAACTGCAAAGTTTAATTCATAGAGCTAAACAACTGAGCGTTTAGTTTTCACGGCCAGACAGATATGGCTGATCAAGAATTTATATACTTTATATAGTCGGAAACGACTCCTTTACTGCATTGCAAACTTCTGACTCAAATTATAAACCCTGAAAAGGTATCAGTATTAATATTGTTTTTATTTAAACCCCATTCTTTATGCCATTTTCTATCATTTTGAAGATGTAAAGAAATTATTAAAAATAGTAATTTACACATTCAACGTAATTAAACTAAAATTTTGTGTACTCATCTTGATTTAAGATGCAATCCCCCACTTTGTCTTATTTGTCCTAAAACGCACTGTAGTATCTTCCCGCTGAGCAACGTGTTTCTGCTGGATAAACACGGTTTTATAAGTTTATTAGCTTCTTGAGATTGTAAAGCCAGAGCGATAAGAGAGTTGTAGTTGAGTGAATCTTCACTTTTGATTGAGATGGGTTCCGATAAAAGCAGGTGCCTCTTGCTCTAGGAGATCATTTCTCGCGCAGCATTGCAAGTGCAAGCAATTGTCGGTTGAATCAGAATAAATATATGTATATATCTTTGATCACATTGAAAAGCTGTAGCAACATTAATTGAACAATCAATTTCAAGAGCAACACAATAAAAAATGAATAGAAAATATACATAGAGATGTCGGAAAAGAATATTGAAAGTGTGGATCCTGAGAAGAAAAATGGTAATGGAGTGTTGAGAATGAAAAAATTTGTTGCATGTTTAGTGATATAACTATTTAATTAACAAGGAAAAGAATTACGCTTATAAAGAAAAAAAAAGTGTGTAATGAATTAAAAAAGCCATAAAACGAATGATTTTATGAATCATAAAACTAATCTGTTTAGTGTTTTATATTACCCAAAACCATAATCTGTGTTTGCCTTTATATATTCTTATTTACAACTAGAAGAAGCTGATTTAATCCATGATATCATGTTATGAATGAGTGTGGAAAATTTTAACTTAATTCTAATAACTTAACTAAAACTGAAGTAAAAAACTAATTACGTTTAATAGAAAATAAAAATATTTAACTAAATATTACAAAGAACTTACAAATTATACATAAATCCTTATTTAACATTTAGCTATTTATTTGGAGAGTGATAAGATACCTAAAATTACAGTAAAAATAAAATCATTTAAAAAATCTGTAATTTTGTAATGAACCCATAACGCGATTTTATTAAGAACATCGGTTGTATAACAGTGTAACTGCTATCTAAAGTTTAAAACACCTCTCCCAGAGATTAGAAACGATTTGGACCATAAAAACTAGTTCAAACTGGAAGTTAAAAACAACTCTGCTTTCCCTTCCTAGTTACAGAGCTGGACAAAGACATTGAGGGCGAGGATGGCAACTCGAATAGTACCGTGGAGGCGGAGACAACCAGGACCAGCGACCAGGAGGGTCCAGCCACCTTTGACAAGGCCATCGAGGGCGCCGGCTTTGGGATCTTCAATCTGATCCTGCTTTTCGTCTCAATTCCCGCCCAGAGTGCTGCTATTTTTGAGTCCAGCTCCATGTCCTACATCCTCCCAGTGGCTGAGTGTGATCTTCGGTTGACGCTGGAGGATAAGGGAGTACTGAATGCAGTGGCCTATGCAGGAATGACCATATCTGCCATAGCCTGGGGCTACCTGGCAGATACGAAGGGTCGGAAGAAGATCCTCTATTGGGGCTATCTGATCGATGCGGTGTGTGTATTCGGCAGTGCTCTCAGCCAGAACTTCACCATGCTGGTGGTGTTCAAGTTCATGGGAGGATTGGTGTAAGTTAACGTACTAATTTTAATGTTTAAATGAAACTCTAATTTGACTTTATTTTGATTTTTTAGGGTAAATGGTCCCGCAGCTGTGCTCTTCACCTATCTGACTGAAATGCATGGACCGAAGCACCGATCCTCGGTTCTGATGATCGTTGGCATGGTCACCTCAACGGCTACGGTTTCGCTACCACTTTTGGCCTGGGGCATCTTTCCCAGGGACTGGGACTTTCAGTTTTGGGGCTTGAATAGTAAGTTAATATAATGGTTTATTAATTTCTATTAAAAAGAATGAACTTTAGAATTTCCCCTTATTGTTTTTATTACTCTTCAAAATACCTATTGTGATTTATTGGAAAATATAAAACTAAAGAATTCTTTTTAATTTAGTTCACAGCTGGCAAATTTACCTGTTTGTTTTGGGCATACCAAGTTTAATCAGTGGTCTGATATTCTGTGCCATGCCGGAGAGTCCTCGGTTTTTAATGGCCCAAGGACGAAACGAGGAAGCACTGGAAGCCTTCAAACAGATTTATCATGTAAACTCTCGCAAACCTAAGGATTCTTATCCAGTAAGTAAGAAATGATATAATTATTATTATTGGTCTTATATATTTCTGCTGCTTATGGGAAATAAGCCTTTAATATTAAATTCTTAGAATTAGAGAGAACTTGGAATAGTTACAGAAAACACCCTTTAATTTAAGTTCAATTAATAAACATATTTTCTTAATATATCACCCTTTTTCAATTAGATCAAAGCCTTGGTACAGGAGGTACCCAATCGCAAGGCGGCCAAGGATGAGGTCATCTACACCATCGAGGAGAAAAAATCTGCAGATGTGCCAGAGAAAAAACCGACACGCACTCTCTCCGAGAGCCTAAAAGCCGGACTGGAACAGATGAAGCCGCTGGCAAGGAAGCCCCTGCTGGGACTGGCTCTCTGCTGCTACACCATGCAGTTTGGCATTTTCCTGGGCATGAACACCATCCGGCTGTGGCTGCCACAGCTCTTTGCCTCAATGGCCGAGTTTGAGGCACTGCACGCTGGCGAGGATGTGGATGCCAGTATGTGCACCATCCTTGAATTTAGCGTCAATCGAACGGCTGAGACTGCCTTAAATTACGCTGATGCTTGTGCAGAGGTGGGTATATTTAAGTTTCGGAGATAGTAGTGCTAGACCTAAAGATTAGGTTTAATCAGTCAGGTCTTTTAATGCCCAATTATTGTGAATGTGACGTGGTTTCTTCATTATCTTATTGTTTTGGTGTCTTCTCGTTCTGTTCTTCTCTGATTAAAATATATATATATATTCTTTAACAGCCCAAGGTAATCTCTATGGACATGTATATTAACAATATTATTGTTTCGGCCACGGGCTTTGTGGGTTACTTCTTTGCCGGCGGTATTATCCGTGCTCTGGGCCCCAAGCGAATGATGAGTAAGTTGCGCTTTAAATTTAATCTTTACAAATTTATTAGTTATTTAAATTCCTTTCACAGCTTATGGACTGTTTCTCTCTGGCACCTTTGGTCTCATTTTGTACTTCTCCGTCAGCAGTCTGATGACACTAATTGTGGCTGCCACCTTCTTGACCATTACGGGAATTGCCGTCTCCTCGCTCTTGGGCGCTGTGGTGGCTCTGTTTCCCACACAACTGAGGTAAGGGTGTATCCATATCCTGTGTGAATAGTGAAATTAATATGGACACCGATTTTCAGAACCGTTGTGGTGGCCATTGCCATGATGTGTGGACGCTTTGGAGCCCTGTCTGGAAACCTACTCTTCCCCGTATTTGTTCAGATTGGCTGTTTGCCTCCATTTATAATGGTCTCCTCGGTGCTCTTGTGTAAGTTAATTTAATATATTCAAAATTTAATCGAAATGTTATTAATTTATTTTTAATATTTCTAGTATCCGGCACCCTTTCCATATTTGTTCCAAATCCCGCCAAGGCCACCTTTTCTTAAGAAGATTTCGGATGCTTCCGCATATATTTATTTGTGAATTTTGAATGCCTTTCTAGTTGAAGATCTTTGCTACATTAGCTTAGCTTTTGTTTAGTTGTACAAATTAGAGATAACAGAAGGGCAGTCAACAACTATTTATATTTACGTTAAGTAATCAAACCAAATATATCCTTATTGTTGTACGACCTACAACTACAAAATACCTTTAAACGCGGTGAACAGGAATAACTCCGTCCGATGAGCAAGGACAAAAGTCGTTGGAAGGCAGACGACATGCAAATCTCATTAACACCAATTAGCAGGTAACCTGTAAGCCAGGTGAGAGTGTGGGTGGCGGTTAAGCTGGCAGGTGAGTGATCGGATACAGATAACATCAACCAGATTTTGCATTGACGGGTTGAAGGGTAAATTAGTGCTGCCTCAATTGGCAGCCTTTAAATGGAAGCGATTTATTAGATTGAGCGCTTCACTGACTTGTGAACCTTCACCAGAAGTTGCAATCAATTTGAATTGCTTGATGGGAGTCTGGAAATTCCAAAAACCGATTAGGGAATTTCATGAATTTCAAACGAAAAGGAACATTTTATTTGACAAATATTAAATAAGTACATACAATGGATTAGGGAATAATATATGTTTTCGAAGAAATTAAGCTTTTATTTACTAATTAAATGTTTTAAGAAAAAAGAAACAAAGAAGTTTTATTTGAAATCATAATGACAATGAATATTTTGGTGAATAGAACTTGTTCAAAAATTATATTTAAATTTGTATGTTACAGAGCTCTCTTTCATTTTTAAACTTTTAAATTAAGAAAATCAAAAGTTAGCTACGATTATTAAACTATTTTTCGCACTTTACAATCAGATGATTGATGTATAATTTATATATTGAGCGAAGGACCCATACATTCTAACATAAGATTGGGATCTTATTTATATTTACAAGTCACCAAAAGTTTCCGAAAACATTTAGAGATCACTGTAATCATCCGAAAGTCTTTCAAATATTTGTCAAAAATTCTCATTGTTTTTCAAATACTAAAATACTAAAAAAAAAATTATATATATCAATTTATTTTTTTGGTTGAATGGCTGCCAATGTGGAGGAGGCAGCCGACTTTGAGACGGCAATTGCCGAGTGTGGCTTTGGCTTGTTCAACGTGTTCATCCTGTGCAGCGCCATGCCCTGCCTCACGGCCATGGTCTTCTCCGCTTCCGCTTTGTCCTATGTGATGCCCTCGGCGGAGTGTGATCTTGAGCTGAGCCTCCTGGACAAGGGATTGCTCAATGCGGCCACCTATGCCGGAATGATCATCTCGGCGGTGCCATGGGGTTTCATTGCGGACACATTCGGCCGCCGTCCGGTTCTCATTTCCGGCGGCTGGCTGGACGGTTTTTTTGTTCTGTGCGCCTCCTTCAGTCAGGACACGGCCCAGCTGATGGCCTTTAAGTTCTTCGATGGCTTTGTGTGCGTATATCTAACACTCTTTGTAAAAATATATTTTTCTGAATCGATATTCAAAACGGAAGTCGATCTGTGAATCTATATTTTAACGTTTCGATTTGCATAACTTAATTTAAATTTAATTTCTCTCATAATTTCCAATGATGGAATTTTTATTACCAATTATTTATTGATTCAATTTAAAGTTAAAAGAAGAAAGTTGTACTTTCAAATAATTTTGAGTGTTAAATCAGTATTCAGACTAATGAGTTTCTCCTTTAGCATCTGTGGCCCTTTTGCTGTGGTGGTCAGTTATTTGGCCGAGTTTCATGGGAAGAAGCACCGGCCGTATATCATGTTATTTGTGGGTCTCTGCGTTTCCACGGGATCGATGATAATGCCCCTGCTGGCTTACGTTGTGCTGCCGGTGAACATCTTCTTTAAGGTGGGCTCTTTGGAGTGTAGGTGAGTTCCAGTCGATGTGACCTCAAATCTTAAGCTGGTCTCTCCTCCGCAGTTCGAACATGGCAGGTTTTTCTGGCAGCCAGCGCGATTCCTACAATCTTAAGCGGTCTGATGCACATTTTCCTGCCTGAGAGCCCCAAATTCCTCATGTCCCAGGGGAACTACGCTAAGGCCATGGAGTCTCTCAAGCGCATCTATAAGATGAATAAACGCAAGAGCAAGGAGAGCTATCCGGTGGGTTGTTATTTAAAGCTACTCGTATTTAATTTGTAATATTGATTCCTTCCAGGTGAAGCGGCTTATCGATCCCACGCCCGATCGCTCCGCTGAACTTGATGGCACTGGAAGGCGGCTCACGAGAAAGGAGAAGCTCGATCGGGCGAAAAAGCAGTTTAGCGAAGGTTTCAGGCAGCTGAAACCCATGTGCTCTCAGCCCTATTTGGCCATCTCATTGAAGGTTTACTTTCTGCACTTTTGCCAAATTATGTGGTGAGTATCATAATACATAATCCATGATCTAGTGATTTGTAATATAACTTCACGTATTTAGTGTGAACTCGGTTCGTTTGTGGATGCCGCAAATCTTTGCCACAATGAACGCAATGGAGAAGCAGGGTGCCAATGATACGAGCGTGTGCGCCGTGCTGGATCACAATGCTGAGTCCTTGCCCCGGAACTCGGACGAAAGGCGGGCGGAGTGCAATCTAGTAGGTAGGATATCGATTGGCCCTGCCTTCACTGGCGCTAAAATAATGAATCGATCGAACAGCACCACAATGCGGAAAGTTATCTGGGTAATATAATTGTCTCGGCCATTGGCTTAGTCGGCTATCTGCTTATTTTCCCGCTGCTGCGCATCAGTCTGGTTGCGAATCATATAGTGAGTGAGTACTGTAGCGTATCGTTTTTTAATTAAGGGATACCTGGAATAATTCGAAATCATTGCAGAGGTATTCCTATTCATCTGCATTTTCCTGGTTGGTGGACTGTATTTTGTAAAGACATCGTTGGTAACGATGCTGGTATCCGCCACTTACCTGACGCTGATGGGCATTTGTGCCACGACGGTTATCGGTATGTCTGTGGTGATATTTCCCACTCTAATGAGGTAAATAATTATTAATATTATATGTATTTCATGATTCATTTTTAATTTATCCCTGCCCAGGACTATGGTGCTGCTGCTGATAATGACTTTTGGCAGGCTGGGCTCTGTGAGTGGCAACATCCTTCTGCCGGTCTTCATGCAACTGAGCTGTCTGGCTCCGTTTCTCTGGTTGATTGCTTTGATGAGCAGTAAGGAGTATCCCTCTTATTTGCCATATATATTTTACATTAATCTTATTATCCAACAGTTGCCTTTCTGTGCTCGTTGTTCTTGAAGTTCGACGATCAGCAGGCCCTGAATTAGTGCAGAGAGAGTTCCACTGAAGTGAAGCTGGGCGTAAAAATAAATGAATTATGAATAAATAATGAATCTAGGCAATCAACTGTGTGCTATGTGGTTAATTCCATTTAATTACATTTTAATCACAGGACCATGCCGTCAACAGACTTTGATTAATTTCTATAGGGGGGAGTACGTATTGTACATATATATCTTTATTTATATTCAAGTAATTATGTTTTGCGGTCGGCAATTAATTTGCACATGCAAAAATGAATCGCAACTCTCGCTTCGATGGCTGCCAAAGTAATTTTTCACAACAGAAGCTGTGCTTATTTTCTGGCTAAAACAAAAGTTTTCCATACTTTTAATCCCTCATGTAACCATAAATCAGCACTCGGGCTTGTTGCTCACTTCAACTGAAATCAATGGGATTGTCCTTGTGATGCACACATGGCGTATACTTGATGCCGCAGTAGAGTCTCCTATTTCTAGGGGCACTTTCGCTCCTGACCTCTAGTCAAACTAACCTATTTCTCAGGCTGTCAAAACAAAGTCAAGCGGTAATTGACACATGTTGACTTGGGGCGACTCCCTTGCCAGTTGGGTTTCCATACGTGGAAATATATATACATACATATGTTCTGTGTATATATATATTGAGGCATGTCCTAAGGTTGGCATGCACTTATTCCGGTTCAATTTATTGGCGAAGTACTCGCAGGCAGACACTGAACTTTATTGAAGAACTGTGAGTCATCTTGTTTTTTTTTGCACCCAGCACTTGTGGAGGGCAAGATGGTATACTTAAGGTTAGACAAGAGCCTACTTTCTCTACATACCATTAAATATTTTAAGTACTAAAATTCATTAAATATAGTTCCTTGTAAAAATCTACAATAAATCTGTATTTCCCGCGATGGCTATAATTTAATTAGAGGGGTATCTTATCTTCTTTACTATTCGGTCCTTCGCACAGTCTAGTTATTTCCCTTAGCATCGTTGTCTGGGTCCAAAATTTGACTAAAAGCCAGCTTAATGCAAAAATGTGTGTGCTAAAAATCCAAGCAGATTGCTCTCTGTGTTTTTAGAGCTTTCTATTTCGGCGAATCCTCCGGCAATAGCCCCCGCGCACTCTATAAAAACTCACGAACAACAAATGCGCATAAATTTATCATAATAAACATGCATAAATCGCCGTGAATATAAGCAGGGAAAACCCCCCGGAAAATGTGTAGAAATATGCTTAGGGCATAATAGGTGGGTTGAGGCAGACGTTGGGCGTTGGGCAGGGCCAAATGTGGGCTATAAACTAAACGAAACAAGATCGTAAAAAAAGCTAAACATGGCAATGCATATGGTGTAAGAGTGTGCGTGCCCTGGACCAAAATGAGGACCATAGTTACACGAGGCACTTGGAGAAAATTCTTAAGTGAAATTAAGAAAGAAATTTAAGGATCTTAAAATAGATTTTGTATTCAAAAAAACTGTGTCTTAATCTCTGAGAAATGTGAAGGTACCATCAATAAATTAATATATAAAAACCATTAAAGTTGTAATTGAAGCAAACGTGGTTCTCAGTGTTTAGATGCCAGAAGTGGCAGGAGTTTGAGGGTGTCAAGACCCGCCTGAATGGACAGTCATAATCATATGGGGGCAAAGGTTAGAGAGTTTGAGAGATAGAGAGAGAGAGACGAGAGAGGGATGGCGGCTTTTGATAGAGAGGCAGACATAAACATTTCCAGCCATTAGCAAACACAAAATACAACAAACGAACCAACCGCACCACACAACACACACGCTTACAATCGTTCATTTGAACATTCCTTGAAGTGGCCATTGTGTGTGGGTCGTGTCCTTTGCCATCATTTACAGGTCATTCATCATATTTTCCGCCTCAAGTATATTTGAAGCCACAGCGAAAGCCAAAACCGAATCCGAAAGTGAAGGTGAAAATGAAACATAAACCAAAATATCGAAGGAATAACAGGTGAACTGAACAAAAAACCATTACAAAATCCAAAGGGACAGAACACAGAGTTTACCAGACATAAAATATGGAGTAAAGATGGGATTGTATATATTCGTGACAAGCATTCTTTGATTTATTATTAGTTATATATAGTCCACCGATTCTTCATGTTCCGTCATATATATTAGTAAAAGAATATAGAAGAATAACTCCATAGTTTTATTCAAATAGCTTCCAAAACTCATCTCGCGTGCATATGATCTCTAGAGGCAACTCCTCTCTCGCGCACTCACACTCACTTTCTCTTCTCTTCTCTTTCCTCGGGGACTATAAATAGAGGCGCTGAGGTCGCGCGCGCCTCAGTCTGTCCTAGGGGTACCTAGTGTTTACATCGATAGTGATAGTGCAAGTGATCAGCCTTCGACCTCAAAAATATGACGTGGCCAATGCAAAACATCTGGATGACCAGGAAGAAGCTCTCTTGGATTCTTGGTCACTACACTGGAAGGAAGTAAGCAATGACGTGTCCTTTACAGCGGTAAGTCTTAACCATGACATTTATATTATGTATGAAGCTGTTGGTGGGATCAGGCCTAGGTCTAGACTTTATATTCCAATTTATTTTTTTACTGCCATGGTCCCCTTTACATACTTAGATACTTTCTCATAGTAAGTTAATTAATGGTCATAGATACTTACTGGTCATAAATACTTACTGGCCATAGATAATTAGTGGTCAAAGATACTAACTGCTCAGAGTCTCTTATTGCTCATAGTTACTTAGTACTCATAGTTAGTTGCTGATCCTAGTTACTTACTGGGCATAGTTACTCACTTACTGACCCATAATCACACCTCGCACATCTATGATTCCTAACTGGTTCATACATCCCCGGAACGAAGTGACTTCTGCCGGCCAAGTCTCAGAAATGTGTTGTTTTACAAAAGTTGCAAGTCATTGTTTATTAGTTATCAAGGTTAGTAGCAGATCAAACATACTTACTGGTCATAGATACTTACTGTTCAGAGTTACTTACTGGTCATACCGCTTACAAAATGTTTGTTCATTATATTTTAATAACTTGTAAAGTTGTAATAAAAATATTGCAATAAATGGCAAACTGTTTATATTTTTTATGTCTTCTTATAATTCTAATAATTCTTATAAATATTTTTTCACTTGCACATATATTAACAGGTTATACAGACATAAACAGAATGAAAATAGTTATAGTTAATATAGTTAATGCTCTTATCTTATCATTTTTTTAGCATCTATTGAATTGATTTATTTTGAGAGCAATGCTGCTGATTAGCTGAGATAGTATTTTAATTTATATTCATGCATATATAGATAGCTTTTCGCTTGATTAGTTAAAATATTATTAATTGAGTTTTATAGTTGATAAAGCCAAGTCTGTTCTGGACTTTCAGTTAGACTCCGTGGCGCAACGGTAGCGCGTCTGACTCCAGATCAGAAGGTTGCGTGTTCAAATCACGTCGGGGTCATCGTGGCAACTTTTTTTTTTTATTATATTTATATTCTTTTCCTATTTAGGGAACCAAAATATCTAACCCTTGCAGAGAAAATTAAACATGACTTAGCCAAAAAGGCATTGATTTTAAATCGGAAGACTTTTCTGTGCTTGTTTTATTGAGGTTAACAAATCTGCATATTTAGTTTTACAACTTAAAAAATTCAAATTTTTGTAAAATTTTTATATTTTAACGGGCTTGGCTTACCCTTGATAATTTGTGAAAAAATTGGAAAATTTTGTTTTTTCTGTCGGCATGGCTAGTTTAACTCGGCATTAGATGCGGATCATTAATACATATGTACATATAATTTATAGGGCCGGAAATGACTCCTTCACTGCGTTTTAATCTTCTGGCTAAAAATATAATACTCTGCAGAGGTATAAAAATAATAAAAAATTAAACAATGTTTCCATAAAAGCGGCATCTAGCAACATGTTGTTGCCAGCAGCAGAATGTTGCCAGCACTCTCTCAATCTCAACAGGTTGTGCGGTGCCTGTAAGCGAATGGGAGGTGAAGCCCCTGTTTGTGTGTGTGTGAGTGTTGAATTGCTCATGGCGTCGCAACGCCATCCTGCTAGCAGAGACAGCAACAGAGGCAGCGACAAGCCATGATATAATAAGTGTAAGGTAGTCTCATGGGTAACTTGAGTCATTTAATAGGACTAGCAGTAAAATCAATTTGTAATACATTTATATTTGATTTAAAATGTTTATTTTGGTTTTGTGCATATATTCATTAATTTGGGTTTTTTCTCTTAAAAAATATATAAATATATTTCAAGCTGTCGTTGAACATTAAGGGACTAAAACCCGAAAGCTTCGGGAGCCGACGAGGCGACTTTATCCCTGTTGCCCATACTTCAGGCTGCAGACTTTGTAGTTCCTTTCATGTAAAGCCCGCTCAGTCGGCGGCGGCACTCGCAGTCCTAAAGAACGCGCGGAGAAAAGTAAACGGTGAAATTTTAAGCACATATAGCATAGCTGTCTAACGGTCTTATTTCGGTGTGTGCGTATACATATGTGTGTAAAATAACAAATTAAATGATCAGTCTAAATAAAAAACCACAGTTTGGTTTGGAAAAAAATGTGTAGAGTAAACATATGCTAAATAAAAAAAAAGGAATGTGGAAATGTGATTAAAATAACGAATTTAAACGCTCGTTAAGTGATTAATTAGTGCGGCATTTTAAATACAAATTAATTAAGCAAGCTTATGCTATTTTAATTGAATTTTAAATTGTGTCTGTATAAAAAAAATTATAGTAAATAGTAAACAAAAGCAGTTTCAATTAAAAGTGTGACAGTTTAAACAAAACTTAATTGTGCGTTGTGATTGATAACAAATAATGAAACTTAATTATTTGGTAAAGTGTAACTTTGTCAATGTTGTCAATGTTTGTTTAGCGATAAAAAAGTGTTTTATAAAAATGAATTACTCTTAATGAAATGAAAGAGGTTTATAGTGAATGTATTGCGATTATAATTTCATAAGTATTATAAAAAAAATTTAACTTCTATAAATTAGTGTTTATTCATATGGTCTGTTATTTAAACTAAATTCTAAACTAATATTCTACATCTTTACCTTTTATTATTCGATAAAAACTCCATTTTACTGCATCTTATGCCACAAAATTGACTTAAAATGTGAAAATTTAATAAATACCAACCACTGTGTCGTATACGTTATATTGTTAGTGCTTATAAACTAAAGGACTAAAGCAATTTCCTCTACTAAATGGCGCCAAGTTGCCACATTCAGCGGGTAATGCAACTTCTCTTCGTACCACGCCCCCAAATTAAAAGCGGTTAAGGCGAAACAAGAAAAATAAGCCATTGAAGGACTCTCACAAAAGAAAGGATTCAGTGCCATACGGGGTAGCGGAAGTCAAGCTAGTGAAAGGTCAAATTTTACGAAGTAATTAAGGCGTGTGTGTGTGGAACGCCTTCAGGGCCTCGCAGCTCCCAGAGGAGTCGCAGAGACATCAATCGACCATAAAGGTTTCTATGGCGCCGCAGCATTAAATGTGCCACAAGTGCAGCGGCGGTATTATTACGCAACGCATCGCAGCAACACAGCCGCCATTCCAGAATTTCACGGAAAATGTCGGAAATCGTGGACACCGAGCTGCTGGTCAACTGCACAATACTCGCCGTCCGGCGATTCGAGCTGAATAGCATCGTGAACACCACGCTGCTGAACAGTCTCAACAGAACCGAGGTGGTCAGTCTTCTCTCCAGCATCATCGACAACCGCGATAATCTTGGCAGCATCAATGAGGCCAAGTAAGTTGTGCATCTTTTAAATTAAACAAAAAATATAGCTTAAGTATTCAAATAATATTATGAGGGACCTTCTCGCTTAATATAAATCAGCTCATGTTGCATTATATTAAATTACTTATTAGTGTGTTTATTTAAAGTAATTCCTAATAATTCCTATTAATTCAATATCTGAGAATTCTTTATCAAATCTTAGAGACGGTTATTACCCGTTTCGCGGAAAACCATTATAAGCCTCCGTGAAAGTTATGCAAATTCAACGAAGGAGTTAAGCCCGATTCTCGGTACTCGGCCCGTTGGTGCTGATGAGGGCCAACTGATTATTCGCGGCGAGCGTTTAAATTGAATAAAGTTTGCGGGCCTGACAGCTGATAAACGTGTTTGCCATTCGTTAAGGCGAGGTCGGGTTTCATTAGGTCGCGGCACTTGATGTAAAATGTAGTCCCTGTATGAGAATAATTTGTATAAGTTTCTAGGAATCCTTAAGAACAATGGCAAAAATTAATTTCAAAAGTTTTTTTTCTTAGAGGGAGAGTCATTTATTACAATATAGAGTACATCGGGGTTATAAGGCATTTCTAATTTGGTCATCATTTTTGTATAATATTTCCAGTGTATTCATAAAAAGAGAAGGGTAAATTCGTAAGAATCCTACTTAGTTTAGTAAATTTGTTTAGGCCTAATCTGATTGTTTTTTAAGTAATCAAGCAGAGTTCATAAGAGTTTAGGGTTTAAATGAGTTTTAACATACATTTTTTTCAGCAGTGTTCTTGTTATTATTAGCAATGTATGTCCTTGTAGTAGGACATTGCAGAAATATAATTTAAATTACTTGCTATTTTTTTTGTTAATAACTTTGCAACATTGTGGGATTCGAAAAGGCCCAATATAAAATATTGTGTAATTAAACGGAGGACAACAATATGAACTTTTTAATATTCTACAGGATTATTGTGGGTTTTAATGTAATTGAAAGTTCAGTGATTTCAAATATCAATATTTTAGAAGCGCTACTGCCACAATGAAAATATATATTAGTTATAACATCCCACTTATATTTAAGGAATTATTTGCTTTAGCACTCATTATGGTGTTGATTTATTGAGCTATCATAATTAAGCCGAAACCACATCGTTGTAAAAATTTAACCGATAAATTTGGTCTTCGATTGCGATTGCTCCTGCTTCGCCTTTAAAAAGCAACCACGGATAATTAAGAAGATAAATGGGTCCTTGGTGATTGAGTCCGGGTTAAATATGCTTTAATATGTTTTAATCTCTGTAAATATTTTCAACTGACCAAGAACTTAAACCGCTAGGGATATTAATGCTCGTATTTCGTAACCGCAAAGTGAAATTAATGAGCTGGCCGCAAGTACGACTATGGCATAATAACTCAAAAGTTTGCAACATAAACAGAAACAGAAAAGGATGTAAAGAATACTGAAGGTTTGGGTAAGTCAGCCAGCGGATAAATATTCACTCGGCATCCCTATAATTTGATCAATGATGAATCTATTTCGGTTGCCGTTCTGCCGGGTTAATTAAGCTTTTAATTTGTTTTTCATTCACACTCAATGAGCTTCTGTTTTTGTCGCTCAACGAAGCAGTGGTGTCCTTGAGGTTTCTGCCAATTGAAATTCAATTGTTTTTCAATGGAAAATTACAAGGGGCTATGATGGTTGTTTACTATTTTCATAAGCCAGCCGTCAGTTCATAATTTATAAATTAAAAACAGCAATCTAAAACTCTTTTAAAATTAAATTCAGCTATTCTTATTTATAGCAAGGAAGCTACGTTAAGAAGTAAATTGAGCATTTTGTATAAACATATTTATTAAAAATTAAGCAGTTGTTTACTTGAATGTTCTTAAAATGCGGCAAACAACTGGACTTCCTTGGAAACTCTCCCGAAGGAAAATAATTTGCTTTTAATTATTGCAGTCAACAAGCATTTCCATTGAAAACTTCCTTTTTGCTTTGAAAATGATTCTTTATAATAACCCCATCAGCAGGTTTCCAGAAAGTGTTGACGATAACAAAGGACATTTAAAAATAGCTATCCGCAAATAAAGGGAATATCATCACGTTCTCAGCGCAGTTTAGCTGACCTTATGTAATTATTCCCTTTCAATCAGGAATAGACAAACGCCACAGTGAACTCAAAGGGCTTTTGGCAAACTCACACACAAATTCACTAATTGTTTTATCGCAAGCTCCGCACAAAGCCTCACATTTTGTGTGGGTAGGTGACGAGTGCACAAAAAAAAGGCTACACAAATAATTAAATTCCAACAAATGAAAAGCTCTTCGCTCTCAGTCGCCCAACCCAAAACGAAATCCTTGAAAAACTTTGTCAGAAACAAAACGGCGATGCACATTGTTGTTCGATGTTCTATATTTGGGCTCTAAGCCCCGAGGTTTAATGCTCTTTGTGAGTGCCAAAAAAAAGGGGAGAAAATGCGTGAAGGAAAAATACATAGCCAGAAAATACATAGCCAGAAATAAGCAGAAAAATATATACATATATTGTAAATAAAATATAAGAATATTTAACATTAGCTTACACAAAGATATTTATTCATTTTACGTATGTGTATATTAGAAGTTTTATATAATATCAAATATTTAAACATTGCAAATTTTTAGAAGTTAAAATAAATAGAATATATGTATGTTGTCATATTAAACCTCAAAAATATTTCTATCTTTAAATGATAAAATTTTTGAAAATTTTGTTTTTTGATAATGTTTCTACTTTTAATATTTTATATAAAAATCATAAATTTTTTTTCTCTGTTACATTTCCTTATGCATGGAGCAGTTGAGCTTGTGAATTGCCTGACGCTTGTCTCGAGTTAAGCTCATTATGTTTGCTTGTGACTTACCTTCAATCGGGGCAAATGTCTCGGACATTTCCCATGGATTATTGATGGAAATAACTCGATAGTTTCACCTTGTCCACGCATCTGGGCTTTGCACTCACTTTACTGAGTGGGTGATGCGCCCACGCGGCGTATACGCAATGCCAAAAGTTTATTGCAAAGCGATGAAGCGCGGCGGGTTTCGGGTTGGGAATGGGAATAGCTACGACTTGGGTTTGGTCCACAGTCGATTTAAAGAGAGCATCCTTTCGAATTTGATGTTTATGGCATTTCATACGCTTATTGATTTTGATGCTTGGCCAATGATAACAGCGCAGCACAACAAAGGCCGCACAACATTAGTCCTCATCCTGCACATCCTGCTGAAATTGTTATCGTTGTTGTTGTTGTTGTTGTTGCCCCGGTTGGTGTCCATCGGGCTTTGGCATTTTTATGGCAAGTCTCAAATCCAATCAGAATGGATGGCCCACATAAAAACAAGAAGCGTTTTGGTGGTTGTAGAAGAACATCGAATTGGAAATGCTCTTGCTGCAAGAAAGTGAAATATAATATAATTTAGGAAAATGGGAAAACAAATATCTTGTAGAAATGTTGTAAAAAAAAATAAACAATTAAATTTTTGTTGTAAATATGAAAAATTACTTAGAAACACATTTAAAATATATAAAATTCAACAACATCATAAAGGACATTCTAAATCTTCTCAATTACCTTATATTTATGGCTATTCTTAATATGCCTTTTCTAGCTGATTTCTCGTCATATTCTTGGGCGACCTCAACCACCATTCCGCTTCAAAAAAGAGCAATTTATCTAGCTAAAACCAAAGGACTCCCATGTCGTGCTTAAGTTTTTTCCCTGCAGCGTAGCTAAGTAAGCTAAACCCTTTTGAGACTCCGTCGACTGTAACATTCCGGATGAAAATCGAAAGAAATTGTTGGATTAGGTTCGGACAGAAGGCGACTTCCTTTGTGCCGCAGACAGAAGCAGCTTGTTTATGTCCATTCATCGATAGCTGCTCTTGAGCCCTGGCTCAGTGGATATTGCTGTCGGAGCCTACTATGGATTTTGCAAATATAATGCTGGCAATTTTTAAGGGACTGACTCTCACACCGAGTTCGACTAATTTGCATATGACAAATTTTTCAATTAACTTTTCCCTCGAAACATAAAACAAGTCCCCAGTGCGGATGGGAGGGGAGGACAAGGAATGTCCTTGCTAGGTTGCAGCCGAAACAGATATTCGGACACAGGCATGAAAATTTAATGGCCACTCCAATGGAAAACAAACATGGAAAGTTTCATTTACGCATTGTCCACCATCAGCATCATCGGCATCATCAACACCCTCGATTGCCCTGCCAAGTGCATGTGTGATGAAGGCGGGGAAGTAAGGGATTCCTGGTTGGGAAATTGAATGAGCCATCGGGAGGAAGAAGAGCAGCGTCACTCGACCATGACCATCTCCATTCCATAAATTCTGAAATTGAAAATGGCCTCATTTTGCGGAGCGTGTCGAAAATGTGAGTGGCCTGTCCCCATTGTTTTTGTCCATGTCACCGATGATTATGACGATTTTGGGTGGGATCTCTGGGGCAAATTCTGGATGGGATTGGTGCTCGTGACAGGGACCATTTGTCAAGCCTCGCTGAACATTAGATCGGACTTATCAAGTGGCCGCGACGCCATACACTTAAGTTGGGTTAACACTGAGGGAAAACATGATGTCTTATATGGATTATATTATTATTATTATGTTCTTGCAATATTTATTATTATTCACACTAAAATTTCATACAAAGTTAATGTTTTAATTGCGCACAACGTTACCATGGATTATAAGATGAAGACCCTTTTTATTTTAATAATTTATTTTGATCTCCGATATGAAGCTGACTTCCGGTATATAGCTAGGAATAATCCTTGTGTCAGGGCAGTAATCATCAACATAATAGTGCTTGTTCTTAAATTTAAAGTCTATTTAAAAAAAATAATTACCCGTTGAGATCTTGAATATGTATTTTTAATTACCATTTGATAGGGACATTCCAAAGGAAAATTCGCATGCCGCCGGATCTCATTGGTAAAAGATTTAATTAAGTAATTTGAATGCTGTCTTACTAGCAATTGACAGTAATCCAAGTTAATCCTCGTTTCACTGACAGTTGGTAATGACCCTTTATATCATGCAAGTCCTCTGTAAGGATAAACTCTAAAGATAATGTCCCTGAACCCGTGGTTGTTTGATTAACATATCCATCTTAAATATGCAAATATATTGGTGTAACTAAGTATAGATACTGATACCTTTGCCTGAGCAAAGGTCAAAATTAAAGCAAAGCTAAGAATGGGATAACAGGAAGCAACCCTCTTGCTGTACATTATCGCGTATATCCGATTATAAACTGAACACAGTTTATAAAAGCTTCACCTAAATAAATGGGTTTAATTGTTGTCATACGTGGATATTTATAATTAATCTGCTACCCATCAATTCTTTATTTAATAGGTTCACTAGACTAAATGACTTTTAATGTGTTATGTTTAGTGTTTAGTACACATAAATAAAAGTTCTAACTTTATAACTAATACACCCACTAATACCACTGTTAATGCTACTATTATTAAATAGCTTAAGTCATTTTAAAATATGCAAAAGAATGTCAATAGATGAACAGTTGTTTATTATCAGATTAGGCTTTATTGTGCATCCATTTTTAAATAATAGTGTAACAGCAAAATGTATATATTTCAGTTTCGATCAAGTCTGCCATGTATAATTACTCTAGTTAATTTTTTATTCTTGTGATTTATTTGGGTTTCAGATATGAAGTCCATTTTCGGTAGATAGCTACGAAATATATTTGAGGCCGGCTTGAATTCCTTAACATAATACAGCTTGTTCTTAAAAAAGGAAGGATTGTGATTTTATATTACTGATAGATTTAAAAAACATTTGTTAAAGGCTTACCATTTTCATAGGACATGCCAGTGGCAAATTTGAAACCCTTCTGATTTCAGTCACAAACGTGTTGAGCAAATAATTCGATTGCAGGCTTCCTAATGCCTGGCAATAATCCATATTAACTGATAAATATTTGTTTACTGATGATCCTTGCTTTACCGATAGTATGTAGTGGCCCTTAAGGTCATCCAAGTCTTTTCTTAGAATGAACTCTGTAGAGAATGACCCTGTACTACCAGATGTTCGATTTATATAGCAGCTTACATTATATATCAATTCCGGAGCATAGTTCTGGCATTCAGCGTTTATTAAGTATGCACCCACCTGCGGGTAAAGTTTTAATAAATATTTTATTTATATAACTTTTAGGAATCCACTCACCATTGAGTGAGCCCTTCGTACAATAAGGGTCAGCAAAATCAGGTATAACCAAGGTTTACAATTTGGTACGTTCATGCTACTGAATAACCAAGTGAAGACTGAATAAAAAATTTGCTTGCTAATACCAGTCAATTTATAAAGTTAGAGATGTAAATATAACATATTATATGTTATCTATGCCCATCAATACTACTATTAATAGCTTTATTAACACGAGCGACACCTTAATTTTAAAAGCATTTGATATGATCTTTTAAAAACTGACAAATTACATATATATCTAATACAACAATTAAAATCTTCTGTGATTGGAACGAAATTTTTTTTCCTTTGTACATAAACAAAATTTTGCCATTTTCTCTCCATTAAAGTTTTTACTTATCTTAGGATATGAAATCCCTAAGAATTCACCACATAAAATGTATGAGGAACTATGCGGATCACATAAAAATCTGCACTCTGTATTTAATAGCTCCTATTAAGATATATTCATATGTTACATTTAATTTTATTTTATTTAGTTGCGCACCACGCTGCCATCAATAAGTACTTGAAGAGTTTTTCCTTTTACAAGATTTATTTGGGCGTTTGATATAAAGTCCATTTCTGGAACATAGCCGGGTAGAGCTCTGGTATCGAGTGCAAAATCCTTTATGGAGTACAACTTGTCCTTCGCCGAAAAGAATTATATTTATTTATAATAAATTGATATAAAATATAACTAACTTACCTTTTTTATCGGACATTCTAGTGGAAAATTTGACGATCGCCGTAATTCACTACGAATCATTATCAATGCATAATTCGATTGGATGCTACCTAGGATCTTACAATAGTCAACTTGAATTGATAAATACTGTCTTATCAATGATCCTTGCTTCAGGGATATTGTATAATTGCCTGTGGCATCGTTAATATCTTTCTTAAAGGAAATCTCCATTGAGAATGTTCCTGTGCTTGGGGAGGTTCGGTTTACCCAGCAGCTTAAATCTTTAATTAACTCTGGTACATCATTTGAGCACTCAATTTTTGTCATAAAGACACCAAACTTGTTGCGTTTAAATTGAATTGAGGAAAGTCATAAACATTTTTAAGTTGTTTGAGGTTTCACTTACCTTTGCCTGAGCAGAACCCAGAAAGATGGCCAAACAAATCCAATGAAAGAAGATCGAAACGTGTTGAGTGTACATTTTTGTGGAAAACCAAGTCGGGACTAAATGCAAAATATGACAATTATTAAACTCAGATAGCCTTTGGTACATGCCTCATTGCGTTAAAATCTATCAATATTTCCACTGACAGCTTAACCGATTTGGTTGACTAATTGTTAGTTTGTTGCTTTACATTTTTTCGACTTATTTAGAGAACTGGTAATGAGCACGAAATTGGAAAATTTGTAATTTGCTGATGACTTTTTCATTTTATCCTCGAGCTATTCTACCATCGATATTTATTTGACCAACGTACTTGTTGTAAAAACGCTGTTGGGTTATGAACTCTATTTCGGGTACATAGCTGGGAATAACTTTTGTGTCGACAGCAATGTTTCTGATATAATAAAGCTTGTTCTTTTACAATAAATTATTACACAATAAATTATTTGTGGAATTTCAGTTATGCTAACTTACCTTTTTAAGAGGGCACAATAGTGGAAAGTTCGAAGATCGGCGTATTTCAGTGAGAATCATCTTGAATGCATAGTTTGATTGTAGGCTTTTTAGCACCTCGCAATAATTTAGATTTATTGATAAATACTGTCTAATCGTTGATCCTGTCTTGATGGATATTGTGTAATTGCCCCTGGCATAGGTAACATCTTCTGTAAAGGATATCTCCAAAGAGAATGTCCCTGTGATTTTGGATGTGCGATTTACCCAGCAGTTAAAGTGCTTAATTTTGTCTGGGGAATAATTCAGGCATTCAATCTTTGTCATATAGGCACACAACTGCTTGCGTTAAATATAAAAATAAAGGAAAAATAAAGGATTGATAAGCTGGTTCGAATTTCGTTTACCTTTGCCGTAGAGCTGTCCAAAATAATGGTTAAGTAAATAAACTGAAATAATGTTGAAACGCGCTTAATGTACATTTTAGTAGAGAATCGAGTTGTGAATAAAATCAAAAGGTAACCTTTATTAAGTTTAGCTTTATAATGTTTTAACTGCACATTAAGTCATTACGCCGATATCTATCAATACTTCAATTAATAGCCCCACTGATTCGATAGAGTAATTTTCCTCGTATAAATGAAGAGGATTGATGTTAAACCTTGGTCATTGGTAACTACCATTATATTGTATTACAAAAAAACTATATATACATATATTATATAGATGTTATAAAATACCATTTACAGTAAAACATTATAGGGATCATAACGCTTGATACAATTTCTTGAATAAACAATAATATAAAAACATAATAAACATTTTAAATATATAAATAGCTAATAGTAGACTCCTCTTTTATTTATGTACTAGCTGTACCCTGCCACGTTTCTCTGTGGCATATTATGGTTAAGAGGGCACTTCTGAATACATCAAGGTTCTGGCAAAATCATCTTTCTGGCATAAGGTGAAGAAGGCAGTCAGAGTTGTCGCTGGCGGATTCAGGACTCTTTCTTGCACATTTCTTTCTGTGAAATAGACACGTTGACCATTCTCCAAATGGACTGCCAAGTGAACTAAATCTGAATAGCGTTCATGAATGGGGAACGAAAAAATTCTCCATGCAGCCTCGTTGCTGCTTATGTATCTTCCAGCCTGGTATTGAGATATTTCATCGACAACTCGTACTGCATTGTTGTCACCATTTTCTGCCTGAACACCAAAAACTGCCATATCGCTGCCTTTATTCACGTACTTGCAGATATATTTAATCGATTTCACGGAATTGCAATATTCTACGTTGATGTGTTACGTTACGTTGATGTGCGCTTTGTATGATTTTGACAATAGTGGTGAGTATGGAACCACCCAACGATTGTCTACCTCAATATCACCAATTCTCATGTTTAAATTTGCCGAAGTCCCTCCATCTTTAGTTGACCGTCTCCCATACAGAGGATATCCATCGTCCCCTGTTACGGTGTTGGCTGTAAATGCTCGACGATATCGCTTGGAACACTTCCCGTCTACCATGCATGGTAAACATGGGTTGAGGGTACCACATGGGCCATGGATCATGTTCTTGATGACAACTTTATGTAAATCCGTATCAACCTCGGCCCGTGGAATCTCAGCGCATATAACATCGTTGATTTCATCTGGAGTAATTTTGATAAAAATCATACAGCCAAATCAGTATGTGCGCATTCGGCAATCCTCTCTTCTGCCATTCTACTGAATACATCCAGCACCGCACAGATCCAAAAACTCCATGTTTCACAATGAAATCCATCAGTGACTTGAGCTTTTGTCTGAAAACACGGGCTGTGATGTCATGCCTATCCCTATACGATTGTCCAGGAAATAACAGCTGTACTATCTCGTCCCAAGCTGGATTGCATGTGAAGGTGATAAATAAGTCTGGACGGCCGTGGCAACGAACATATGCCATGGCATCTTGAGCATATTCCTGCATGTGGCGTGGACTACCTATGTATGAGGATGGCAAAATCGTGAGCTTTCCAACGTTGGTTGTATTACGGTCATTCATCACAGCATCCCGCAAATGTATATATTCATCCGACCGAAGTTTCGTCTGATTCAAGCGGAGGAACAGCAAACGTTCTGTTTCAATTTTTGCATACATATCGACAATGTACTGATGAAACAACTGACGACATTTCAATATATGGTTGCAATCGGTCCTCCGAACCATTAACCTGTATGAGTAAAAGTTCATCGCGCAGCCGCGTCTCTCGGATGGAGGCCCGTTCTTCGTCAGTCATATTCGTAATCTTACGTCTTTTTGCTTCTGTATTGCGAATACGACGACCCAATCTCGACTTCTTTGGTGGCATGACTTCGTTTCTTACTGAACCTGAACAAAAAAATAAAATTTGTATCTCCAATTTCTTCTTTCAAAATTTTTTGAATGTTTGACAGGAAATGCTTTGATTCAGCTGGCTGCCTGTAGAGGGCGCAGCAGTAGGGGCACGGGGAAACGCTAAAAAAATTGATATATTCGCAACCGCAGATAAGCTATCAACATCAAAAGTAGACAATAACCGAGCTGGAACCTCAACGCATGTTGTGTAAAAATTTGGGCTTAAACGGTTCAGAACTTTTCAAGTCTATGAAGGATGTAGACACGAACAGAGCATTTTTATATATATAGATTTATTTTTTAGCCACGTGCAAGGCTGCCATGGATAATTAATTGACCAACTTTCCTTTTATTGCAACTAATCCATTTCTGATATATAGCTAGGCAGAACACTTGTGTTGATGCTGAAGTCCTTAATATAGTAAAATTTATTCTTAAAAAGAATTATTATATATGAGTCAAATTATAACATATTTAATATTGGGTAGGCTCACCTTCCATTTCAAAGGGACACTTTAGTGGAAGATTGGAAACTTGCCGAAGTTCTCTGCATTCGCATGCAGTCTTACTAAAACCTTACAATAATCAATTTTAGTAGATAACAACTTTGTAATAGATGAACCCCGCTTTTGGGTTACCATGTATGCGCCTGATGCGTCTTTAATGCTTTCGGTAAGGTAAAATTCTAGAGAGGAGGTTGCCCCGGGATGTTTGATTTACAAGGAGCATTCAATTCTTGTCAAGGAAGATACCATCTGGTTGGATTGAATATGGAAATAAAAGTTTAGTTAAATAATGATAAGAACCTAAAGTTTCACAAACCTTTGTCCAAACATGGTCTACAGAGATGGCCAACAATGTCAAGTGAAGCAAAGGTATTAACCTGTTGAAGTACATTTTACAGCAGAACTAAGCCACAACTAAATATTATATATACATAAGTGTTTAAAGCTTCATTTTGTTTTGACTGAAATAATTGCTTAAATATTTGGTACTTATGCTAGCTTCACTGGCTCGAAAAACCAATTTCAATTATTATTAGTTCGATGAATGGTTTAAACGTATGGATGTTATGTTTCAGTAACAATTTATTTTATCGCAAAATAATTAAGGTCTTGGCGGGATAAATGGGTATAAGTGTATGAAATGGAAATGTGGAAATTATTAAAAAAAAAACCAATTACTGAGTCCATTAAGTTCCATTCAAAGCTGCTGCTTTGACGCGCCGGTAAATTAGTATTTTAGTGACTCTGTGCCTTTGCGGAGTACCTTTAAGTTACGTGACACTTGCAGAGCTGTAACTTGTCCTTAAACTTTGCCAACTGCCGGTGGCAGTCGAAGTTGCCGCCAGAACTATAAACACGGTGGTGGGAGCCCAACTTTCAGCCTGCGTGCCGCATGCTCAATGCGGTCTCTTCCGCTGGATGCAGACCTGGTTTTACCCTGGTTTCGACCTCTTACTTTGTGTGCACTGGCTGGAAACGGGAGCCAAAAAGGAGCCGAGAATCCACGGCAAGGACCCAAGCAACCGGAGAAGCCAAGCCGAGGGAAATAAGGTAGCCGCAAGACCGCCAATTCGGTTTGCATCGCCGGCTCGTCATGCATAAAATATTCAGTATTCAGTGAGAAATAATAACCGAGATGTGCCTGTAAATGTAAACTGCAATGCTCCGAGCTGCAGAAATGGTGTATGCGCAATTTACAAGTACACAGCTCTCAGGGTTAAGCATGGGCGACGTGGGTTAAAGGGCCCCCTGTAAAGCAACATGGGTGCTACGTCAACTATTAGCTGGGTTAATGTTAGTGAGTTACCTCTTGTAAGTGCGGCGATAAACGTGGCTGACTGTCAGTTAATGACTGGCAATTTGTTTGAAACCCCGCAGAACAGGAAATTACTGATGGGTAAACTATAATTGATGATAATTTCTTTAATGTTACTGATTAGCTAACAGAAATGGCTTAATAATTTATTCGATTTGAGTCGATGGATGATGTTTTACTTCAGGATAAAGATTTTACTTAAAATGTTGAATTCTAATTTATAAATATTTGAGTTTACATAAAAATTTAGTATTTTTTCTTCAGGTATTTGTATCTACTCAAATTTAAGACCTTAATAAACTTAGTAATGGTTTAATAAAATCTTCTAACTCAACCTAATAACTAAAAAGAAATAGTTAGGGAAAATACTTGAAAAAGCTTATTAAATATTTAATTAAATTTTCTTACAAATTAGAAGACTCAAACATTGATATTCAATAAATAAAATTAAATTGAATATATTTATTTATTTACTTAATCGAGTTAAATCCTAACTAAAATCAACACATAAATCCAAAATTAGTCATTCAGCAAATTGTATCTAATTAAAGAGCTATGTATGGTCTCTATCATAAATTCAAATAATTGCTCATTGATTTATGATAATTGCCGCAATTTATGAATTTATCCTTGTGCGTCCCTCTATAATTTCTATAATTCAGTATTTAAATGTCAAAGCAAGTCGCTCGGCCGGAAGTTTGTGTGCTGACGACAAATAATTCCTGCACTTCTATAGTAAACAACCGCAAAATCGATTCAATCGGAAGGAAATCGAAAAGTCGAAATACAAAATAAAATAAAATGTGTAAAAGTATTCAATTTGCGCATCCGTCGAAAGGCCACGCGACATTCTTTCACTTTCAGCGAATCAAAGCAGCTGACACTTCTGGGACTTTTGTCGCAGAAATTGAAAAAAAGTCAATTCCGCTGGCTGCCAAATTTGCTGCACAATTTTATGGGAATTTGCGGAATTTGCATACTCAGCCAAGTTGATTGCGGGCCAAAAAAGAAGTATGAACGTCAGTTATTACTGCCAAATTCGCTGGGGAAAATTGTCCAAATTTCTCGGCAAACACCCCACAAATTATAAGTATACTATGTGGTATGTGAAGGGCATTCCGGCAAGGTCCACCCGGAAGTAATTAGTTCTCTTTGGCCTTCCGTTCTTCCGAATGATTATTATTATTATTATTGTTATTACGGCGAGTATTACAGGAACAAACGGGAGTTTAGCACGGATTTATAATGGCATTAAATTTAATTAGGCTGCCAGCGAAGAAAAGAAATAAAGCGAAAGGCGGAGAAAAAGGAAAAATACAAATTACGTTAATCAAGTTAAATTTGCTTAAATTAGGCTGAAAATGTTCACGACCCCGAGGGAGGTAGGCCATCGGGGCTTGACTTTAGTCTTTTGTCTGCTCCAGGAGCCAACGTAGACCCCGGAAAAAACTCACTCCAGGTTGTCGCCTGCAGTTGAAGGCAGCCATAAATCTGCTGCCAAGTTTTTCCCAGTGTTTGTTATAGAGTGAAAAGTTTCTTAGACAACAGCAATTATCATAATAGAAAAGGCGGCACAAGTTGGTCGTTGTGTGTGGGAAGCCCAAAAAAGTAGGCAACGAAAAGTTTTCAATTTTGAATCGTAGGTGTGTGTTTGATTGCGTGAATTGTTTTTCCGCTTAAAGAGTTTTAAACAAATATGCAAATGCATATTAAAAACATTTCCACACGCTATTTGCATCATCCAATTTAAAATCGTATATAAATTGCCTTGAATAGAATAAATATGTTAATTATTTGCTTGTACCCTTAAACCCCCCTTTGGATTTGCGTAATGGAAAATAAAATATCTGATATATATTGGCAATTGCCAATTGACAGGTAATTAGCACATATTTCATGTAGAACTATACATTTAGTTATATGTACATTTCCTATAGCGAAAATTAAAACGTGCGTATTACGTATACGCAATGCTGATTATATGATATTGTTACCGGCCTTCAGTTATCTATACCCTAATTAAGTTCTTGTTTGCGTCTGGTGAACACTAAGTATCTAATTAAATGTGAAATCGATAGTCGATGGGGAATGTAAGACGATATATCACGAGCCGTCAGCTAAATGAGCGCAAAAACACCATGGAATTTCAGCCGAAATGAAGATAATGCTAGACAGGGTAATTTAATGGGGAAATCTATATATTATATTTCAATATTATGGTATACCTTAGATACCTACAGCTTACGAATATTGTCTCAGTTGGGAATCAATTGTTATCCTTGATAATTCCATAATAGCCCTAAAGATATTTCCGTAATCGTGTCATTGAGCAAAACTCTGGCTTCAAAATAAGAGTTGGCCTTTTTTATCCAGTTTTCACTGGTTTGTTTCATAAAATGTAAAACTAAATCGTATGATCTCATAAATAAAGCACTAAATGAGCATTGAAATGCAATACAATAATCTCAACAAAACACAAGTGCATATAAAATACGAAGCCATTACCTACATAGATACATTCTCAGCATACATTGAGGTGCTTGAAAATATTTTTATTGCAACTCAGCAATTCAAATATCATGCACATATGCACAATTTCATCAACGATTGGCATTGTCAATTGCACTGTTTGCTAACCGGAGTTCATTGATCCGTAATCAGTGCAGCTTATGTGTATGTTTTGGTTATATGGAAAATATTTATAGCATTTTGCAAACAAACCAAACGAGCGCATCTTATATCAACATTCAATCAAAGTGGAGAATATTTTTAGAATTTATTGCGTTGCTCAGTGTTGGCACCACAGAACCTAAATTAATTTGAAATTAATTATGGCTGTCGACTAGTTTAAATATTTTGTGGCTCTACACAATACCCATCAATCAGGGCATCAATCATGGTTATGCATACAAAAAAAAAAGAAAAAAGTCGGGGAAATTTGATGCCTGAGAGACAACTGAACAACTGAACAACAGCTAAAAATGGCAATGAAAATGGATGAATGTGAGCGATTCGCTTATTGAATTTTCGCTGGAATTGTGTCTGTTGCATTTTGAACAGAAATAAAGGACTGACATAGCACGGCTCATTGGTATTGCTCATACGCCATGTGGCCCGCAATAGACAAAAGAGAGACAACCATGGCAGATAGTCCCCGAAGTGGGTGTAGTCAGTAGCTAAATCCATGGGCCAGTTCATCGAACAAGCTTCCCCTAATTAATGAGGTTTTGTCATTCATGTGGCCACTGGCTAATCAAAAGAGGAGGAGCTATCCATAGACAAAGGCAGCCAGCCACCAGAAATTAATTAGCGACATGTTCTTTCACATCAGCAGTATGTAGGGCTACCCCGATTAGCATAATCTCTAATATGCTAATCAGTTTTCCGCTTCCTTAGAGCTCCATACCTTCTTGGCTTAGCGTCGCCCTTTGATGGCAGGCATCCTTCCAAGGCGATTGCTGCTCATTTCCGCTGGCCAACGGAAGTCGGTCCAATGAAATTACAACACAATTTCTGCTAGTGCTTCTGCTGAGTTTTTTGTGCACTGGGGTAACTGATTATATAGATAATCTTAGCTTTTGAATATAATAATTTGCTATAAAATATGGATAAGTATGACAATTATTTTGTTTAAAAATAAATATTGATTCTACTCAAATTTCTGTCTTCTTCAAAATTGAAATTAAACATTAATCTTCAGTACATATCATTTTTATAAGTGCATTTAGAGTTCTGCTTCAATTTCGATAAGGACACTTCTTTTGTGGCAAGTTTTCTTTAAGGATTTTTCGCCCAGTTTGTGCTTCATTGATTCCCCATTGTTATTGCTCCGGCGGACGACGCTCAAGAACATCTGAAAAGGTTTGCCAAATCGGAAAGTTTGAGGCAGTCTGTGATTGAATTTGCCAAATATTGTTTGCCCACCCAGAAGGGTGGCAGGGCATGTACAAAAAAAAAAACAAAAAGTTGGATTAAAGCCTGGTTCTTGGAAATCATTTTCTCGGAGAAAATGCTTTCATAGATATGCTTTTAAGTTTTTTATAAGAGGGCTTTAGTTTTCACACACAGTGATATTGATTTCAAGTATGTAAAATTTACGAAAGGCTTAAGATATTGATAGAAAGAATACTTTAAAGGGTTTAATCTCTAATTTATTTAGTGTAGTTTATCTTAGCACTTCGGTTTGTACACTAAGCTATTTCATACTCTTTAAATGTTTTATCTCCTATATTCATCGATTAAATGTACCTGAAATTATTATCAAGGGATTTGTTTAACCTTACAGTGCTTGTTCTCAATTTTTGCTATGAAATTTCCTGTCTGCTTTCAATTCGCCCACAGAGACTTTCTCACCGAGTGCCTGTTCCCATCACCGACACGACCGTATGAGTTGCCATGGGAGCAGAAAACCATTTGGGCCATCATTTTCGGCCTGATGATGTTTGTGGCCATTGCTGGGAATGGTATTGTTCTTTGGATTGTAACAGGTAAGCGCCTGATGGCTATGGTCTGGTCTGGTCTGGTCCATTCGGCAAAGCGGCTTTAAAGCAGTTAAGGGAAAGAGAGACCGAAAGAAAGAAACGAATACAACGAAATCACGTATACGCCGCATGGGCCGCAGCCCTGCTCTAATATCCGGCAATTTTTGCTTTGGCCAACACGTTTTTGGTTCTTCCTTCTCCCTATCACTCTTACCTCCGTTTTTCCCTCCTTCATTCAACGATTTTGCCCGACTCTAACTTCACAGGACATCGCAGCATGAGAACAGTCACAAATTACTTCCTGCTGAACCTGAGCATTGCCGACCTGCTGATGTCGTCGCTGAACTGCGTCTTCAATTTTATATTCATGCTGAATTCCGATTGGCCATTTGGCTCAATTTATTGCACCATCAATAATTTCGTGGCCAACGTCACGGTCTCCACATCGGTCTTCACCCTCGTGGCCATCAGCTTCGATAGGTGAGTCAAGTCTCGAAGTCCACTTTCCCTTCTTGGCATCCTCTAATCCGTGCGTCAGCACATCCGTTTCCTGGTCTTCCCGCCACTCATGTCAATCCCTCTTTCCTGCAGATACATCGCCATTGTGCATCCGCTTAAGCGCCGAACGTCGCGACGGAAGGTGCGCTTTATCCTGGTCCTGATCTGGGTACTCAGCTGCGTGCTCTCGGCGCCCTGCCTGCTCTACTCCAGCATCATGACCAAGCAGTAAGTGAGCCACCACAACCGAATCAGAATCATCTTATAATTTGAATTTATATTCCCTAAAGTGAGCTAAGGGAGGGTTTTGAGGGTTTAGGATTCACAATGAAACTCTATAATATTTTAGCATAAATTAATTAACACTCTATTTCAAATCATAATTTCAATGATAATAGGCAACTTTCATTAGAGTTTCGAGTTACTTATGAAATTCTTAAACGGTATTAAAACTTTTCCTTTTACGAAACAAGCCTTTCCATTATTGTTTCTGCTTTTCCTTCGCCAGTTTGCCAAACGCGAAGCATAAACAAGCTTGTAAGCCAGAGCTTAGGAGGTAGCAAGAGAAAGGATCCCTGTGGAGTGGTGAAGCAGTGGAGAAGCTCCCGCAGCTCCTGTATCGATTTGAGAGGGCAAACAGATATAAAATGAAATTCTTTCCACCTTCCTGAAATGCTTCCATATTTTGCTTTCTTATTTTCCAGCATGTTTCTATATTTTTTTTGGTGTTGATATAAGCATTCACATCCATCTAAATCACCTCGTCGCCTCGGCTCCGACGCCTGCCTTCATTTGAATTTTACGCAAATTTGCAACATTCGGGGCGAGCGGTCGGTGTCGGTCGGGTGTCCTGCTTAATAGAATTGAAGCATTTTTTATTTAGACTCTCCACAGGCGGAGGAGCCCTATTCGGGATAAAAGGTCTCCCTGGGCAACAGACTTGAGGCATAATAAAGATGGCAAGTTCATATATCAAAATGTGATAAAGAATAGACAAGGCTCAGGGTACGCACATATACATAGAAGGTCCTGAATTTGCGGAGAGCAGAGTGTAAGAAGAAGTCTATGAAAAATTGGATGAACATTTTCGAAGAAACCTCAAAGGTGATAGACATTTAGAAGACTGAAAAGGATATTTACAATGGCAAATAAACCGGCGAAGACAAGATTAGCCTTGCAAATAAATGGCGGTTGCCAAGTGGGATGTATAAAATTATTTGGATTAAAATTGAATTTACACTCTGCACAGCAAGATACTGAGCTATTTTTAGATATATGAGGAATTGCAATAAAATCACACAAAATTAAATTATATTGAATTCTAATTGTATAGGCAATTTGTTTCGTGGGGACTACAACATGTTGCAGAGCTTAGTTTTAAACAAACTATACTTTAAATACTTCCCACGATCTTAATTTATTTCTTTTAATAATCATTTAGCAGTACTAGAAGCTAAAAATTAATAAATTTATGAATAAATTTTCTTCTGAAATAATAAATATTTAATATCATCGAAAAAACAGAGCAGGCTTCCATGTTAAATCAATTATTGAATGACCAAAAACCGAGGCATTCAAAATCAATTGAGTTTGCATGAAGTGGCGCAAGTGGGACAACCACCACCAATTGTGAACATCAACATTTTCAGGGCGAAACTCGATGGTCAAATTATGACCTGTCTGTCTGCCAGTTGCCATAGTCATAGCCGTGTTATTAATGGCCCGAAAAGTGCCGGTAAACAGTGTAAAAAGGGGTCCCAGTGTTATGCCGGAAGGGGAGGGACACCCTTTTAAGTGCTCGACAACGTTGAGGCATAAAATATTTCATAATTTGGCAAATTAAGATTTCAATTTGAGAAGGACGAAGGCCGAAAGGGAAATTTGTCAAGTCTGTAATGGCAAAGCTGTCTTCGAGGGAGTCGTTGAAGCGTGAAACTTACCAACTTTTTTACGTTCGAGGAAACTGCGGCGGGTGTAATTAAATTATGAAATTTTGATTTCGGTTTTCCCGGAACGTAAATATTTAAAGGCATAAGTACCAAGTATTGATTTATTCCATGGACCATTCACAGCTATTACAATGGAAAATCACGGACAGTTTGCTTTATGATGTGGCCGGATGGAAGATATCCCACCTCGATGGCGGATTATGCGTGAGTAAAATATGCACAGTTTTTTCTATATAATTAGTTTGAAATATATAAGTTAGCTTTTTCTTTGTTCACTATTCATACCATTAACCTTAGTTGTCTTTTAATTTTTTTCAATATAGTTACAACCTGATTATCCTGGTGCTGACCTATGGCATTCCCATGATCGTAATGCTCATTTGCTACTCTCTCATGGGACGTGTCCTGTGGGGCAGTCGATCGATTGGCGAGAACACGGACCGCCAGATGGAATCGATGAAGTCCAAGCGGAAGGTGGTGCGCATGTTCATCGCCATTGTGTCCATCTTTGCCATCTGCTGGCTTCCGTATCACCTGTTCTTCATCTACGCCTATCACAACAACCAGGTGGCCTCCACGAAGTACGTGCAGCACATGTATCTTGGTTTCTATTGGCTGGCCATGTCCAATGCCATGGTTAATCCCATTATTTACTACTGGATGAATAAGAGGTAGGTGGGGGCTTGAAAATGAAATGAAGGAAAATCTATGGCTTATAAATAAATTAATTAAAGAGAGCACAGAGATGGCATTTAATAAGCAAATTCTAGTAGAGAAAATATAAGAGCCAAAGAAATGCTCATTAGGTTTCCTGGAATCTGGAGCGATGAGCTAATTGTAATTTTAACTTGAATAACCCTTCTTACCTCCATTGATTACACATTTAAATTGTTATTTAATAAGAGTAAACTATTCAAAAAATAAAATTTTTTGCAGGTTTCGGATGTACTTCCAGCGAATCATTTGCTGCTGCTGCGTGGGTCTCACCCGCCATCGCTTCGACTCGCCGAAGAGCCGGCTGACAAACAAGAACAGCTCGCACCGGCACACTCGAGGTGGGTATACCGTCGCCCACTCGCTCCCCAACTCCTCACCACCCACTACCCAAACAAGCAACCCCAAGACCAACCCATCACTCCTGACCATCCAAGCCATCCAAACTAACACCCAGTCGCACTTGTCTCACCCGATCCCCACGCCACATTCCGCAGCCGAGACCAAGAGTCAGTGGAAGCGCAGCACGATGGAAACGCAGATCCAGCAGGTGCCCACGACCAATTCTTGCCGGGATCAGCGGCAGATGACACAGTCGCAGTCCCTGGGAGGCGTCGCAACACCGCGACCTGCGGTGGAGTGCATCATGGAGCGGCCGATGGATGGAAATAGTTCGCCGCTGTGCCTATCAATAAACAACAGCGTGGGCGAGCGGCAGCGCGTGAAAATCAAATACATCTCCTGTGACGAGGACAATAATCCTGTCGAGCTGGAGCATAGTAGTGGTCCCAAGCAGCTGTGATGTTGTCCCCACAAGCAGTGCCGCGACAGTGACTGCAACAGGAATGGTCGGTGAATATTCCCTGGCTTTTGTCCCCCTCCGATGGCGAAGCAAATGCAATTTGCCATTGCTTACTTTTCTGTATATACACATACGACCCACTCACACGAAAGTTGAATACATATTGAATATAAAGAACAGACCGGGCAGGGTGCTTCGATTTTGAATACAAAAAGGGAATTGAAGGGGAAAAGAAAGTTGGACTTTTTGAAGATGGTTTCGGTCTGATTTTTAAACCAAGAAAATTTTGTAAAAATTATTATAATACTTTAAAATATGTCTTACATCCTGAAGCATAATATTTTCAAGGCCAGAAAACTCTGTGTACTATATTTCCTTGAAATACCTATAATGAAACTTCACTTGACATCACTTTAGTTACATAAAAACTAGACCAAGTTGCAGGTTTCTTATATCTGTTCCAACAAATCGTTACACGGTTTCCCCTTCAAGTCAACTTATTTCCAAATCGATCCACCCTATTGCACAGTCAAAACTACATTTCCGGTTGTTAAAGGAGAATAAAAAAAACAATTTCAACATAAACGAAAATGAGAAATAAATTTCCAATAAATTGAATTTATATGTCTTTGTATAAAGAAATCAATCTATCGACACTTTAACCATCGAAGAGCTGTAAGTTTTAACTGTTGTAAACATTTAGGCTAAGCCAAAAGTGTAAATACATGCTACGGGATAATTGTACTTGAATATACGTTGTGCTATTCGTTGGATAAAATCAATTAAAGAAGTCGAGACATATTTCACTTTAAAGCTGTTTAAAGCTCACTTTTTAAATGGATCAAAAGGTGTCTACGACTTCTTGATTTCGTTGTAGGTTTTATTCTTTTTCGTTTTTGCCTTTGCGATCTGTACATATATGTAAAAATATATATAAATGTGAAATGGCAAAACAATGTATGTAGTTTATTTAAACAAAATAAAATGTAAACCAGGCAACACTTGCAACTGCCATGAATACTTATTACATCGAACATATTTGCATAGAAAAATAGTTGTGCATTTTGGAAAAAAACAAATAAATCTTGAGACTAGCTTCAGCTCCAGGCTAAAGATAATATTTTCATTGGTAATTGAAAAGGCCTGTTCATCTGAGATATATTCTGCTTGAATAAATACTAATTCGGCTGAGAAAAGTGTACTGCTAAAATTATTAAGTCCATACCCAAAGGGAATTTGCATGTCATTATGTTCGCACTCGTATTATTTATTCAAAGCTCAAAGTCCAATCCCATTCAGTCGAGTTAGCCATGCACGACTTAATACTTATGTGTCTGTAGTTATTACTGACAGCCACACAGCCACAGCCAGAGCCATGGCTCAAAAGGTCCCTTAATGCAAAATCCCCAAAAAGGGAATCCTTTCAGTCTGCGACCCGCCTTTCAATAGTTCAATTTTAAAGGATTTCTACTCCTTTCAATCCGAAAGCAAACAGATCTTTGAGATATACAACGCATAATGGCGAACCGATTACAAAAATGTAATTGAAATGCAAAACCGAGGACTGGGACTGAAAGCGTAAACCAAACCCACCAAATGGTGGTTCTCTGGAAGCGTTGTTCAACTATCTAATTGAATCACAGACAAATTTCGAATGCGAATCGAAACCAGAACAAGCGTCAGTGCCAGGACCAAAAACCAAAACCAAAACCTGAACTCAAACACAAAGCGTTACATTTTTATTGCTCGTTTTTGGAGAAGGCGCTAATGCGACAAATTGCTTGTTGTAATGGCTCTACAATGGACCGATGGACCTGGCCGGGGTTGAATTCGAGGTAATAGGATTTGATGGGTTCCGAGAGCTCCGTTTACCGAATAACAATTTGCATAATAAGTTGATGTTTGCATCGACTTTGAACCAATTGTCGGGCCCCCATTGTCATGGCAGCCGCAGAGTGCAAAGACCGAAACCGAAAGCGAAAGCCTTTAAGGAATGAAGAAAAAAAAGGCAAACCAAAAATCAGTTGAAAAGATTCTATTACCACAAATACAGCCATATGTTGGGGATATACTTCTATATATGATAAGTGTATGTGTGTTTGGGGCTCCGTTTCCCCGGCAACAGACTGAGCAAGTCTTGGGGTCGCACCGCAAATTGTTTGAGCAAGTATGAGTGGTCTGGTCTCGAATTAGGTCCCTCGATGAGTAAGTATCTCATATCAAAATGAAATGGCTAATCAATTTTCATATGTGGCCATAAAAATGCGGCCACTACTATTGCCCTAATGGAGAGGTTTTGGTAGTATGCTAGAGAAGAGTGTAGGCAAAAGGTTAAGGTTCAATTGCATTAGCAAAATTAACGCCGCATCCAGCAATTCCAACTGTCACGGCCATGTTTATGTCATGTCTGTTTGTTTTTTGTGTTTTTCTCTCCTACGCGCGAATGATTGCCATTTTATGTATTTATTTATTTTCGGGGAGTGTTTTTATACCCTTGCAGGGTATTATAATTTCAATCAGAAGTTTGCAACGCACTGAAGTAGGCACCTTTACTCATATATATGTCGGAACGACTATATCATACAGCTGCCATAGAAATGATCGGAAAATTTTTACAAAAAAAAATTATAACATTTTCAGTTTTCAACAGAATGTCTTCAAATTTGAGATATAGCCATTTTATTATACTCTACAATATTGTGCAAAATTTTATTAATATCGGACTACTATATCATTTATTAATTTGAGGTATAGCCATTTATATTAGTCTTAAATTTTGTGTCAAATTTCATGAAAGTCGAACGACTATATCATATATACAATTCTCATTATTCCAAAATTAACAAATGAACCTTCCCTACGCTTCCCAAAAAAACAAAATTGTGTTTGCCTCTCTTTTACTCTCTCTCAAAAATAATACATTCCTCGCATTCACTCTCTCTCAAAAAAGTGCCCTCCTCTGCGCTTCTCAACCAGTGTACTTAAGCACCGTAGCAAACACAATTATTTCTGTTCTTCTTCTTGTTTATTTATGTTTTATTTTTTATTCAGTGAGAGTGGCATAAATAATAAAGCAGTGGAATGACAGCGCAATTTGAAAAGTTTCAGGGAAGTGAGTTACAGAGAGTCTAACTTAGTTAATTGGCTTTGTAATATTCGAATGGAATGTTATAAATTTAATATATTCGTGTTTGGATAAAAAGTTTTGTGTTTGCATAAATATTGCATTGGAAAAGTACAGACAAAAATGTCAACTATTAAGTTAGGAACACATCAAACTCATATACCCCATCACATTACCTTTTCAGAAATTGTACTGTACTCCCTAAACCCAGCATTGATATCTCTATCACTTTACATTCATATCTCTGATAGTGAACACACACATTGTCGGAGAGGCAGGTCTAGCTTTTGTTCAGTGTAACAGCACCAGAAATAAAATCGGAAAACAGGGCCTTAAATAGTAAAAGAGTAAAATTTGGCAATGATTAAATACATGAAGATAGTGGCCGCCGTAACCGGGTTGGTGTTCCTGGGTTACTGCGTGTACTTTGACAAGAAGCGTCGCAGCGATCCGGACTTCAAGCGCAAGCTCCACGAACGTCGCAGTCGTCGCCCGGCTCCTAAATCTGGACCTGGGGATCTTAATGAGAAGGACATGGAGATGTTTTTTCTTGATCAGATGCAACGCGGCCAGAGCTTGATTAATAATGGCGATATCGACGCCGGATTGGATCATCTAATCAGGGCGATCTTCGTGTGCAACCAACCGGCCAAGCTGCTCCAAGTACTGCAGAGCACTCTGCCCCCGCAGATCGCTACCATGATGCTGATCAAGATGGAAGCCTATGAGTGCGGCCAGAAGCGTTTAGCTATTCCACACGTTGTTGCGGATGAGGAGAGCATCAGTGCCGTCGAATGAGTAGAGCCAGGAGCCAGCTTCATTCGATTCATTACAAAATTATAGGTCCTTTTAGTTTTCCCGAACGGAAATGAGTATTGTTTATTTAACTCACTTGAAAATACAACGATATTTGACTTAGGCGAACAAAAATTCAATATTTGAGTTTAACTTTTAAATTATTTTGATTATACCAGTTAAAGGGCTGTTTAGTATTCCCAGATTAAAACGACTGTTGTTATTCCTGAACAGCCATCCTAATTTGCTCCAGCTTTTGCTTATTTTTTTTGTTGTGTTTACTGGTTGCCATGACCAACTGGAGTGGCAACAAATTTTCTGGGAAGCTTGCAAGCATCTGGCTAAGTTGGCAAATTAACGACTTCGATTATAATGTCGAGCGTAAAATTTTCCGCTGCGATGTTAGCAGCAGCAGAATTTCCACCGTTGAATTCTACGAATTGGCAATGGCTTAGCTGAGCTTAGCTGAAGTCAAGGCCATGGAAATCACAACACCGGGAAAAGGGAAACATTTTGTGTCATAAGTACAAGTGCTTTAACCTTGAATAATCATTCCAACTTCCCGTTTTACATAGCTTCAATCAAGCAGTTCAATTGACAATTAAATGCCGATTCAGCCCCAAATTATCATGACAATCAAGATGTGGATTCTAGGATCTGCAAATGTTCCATTGTCTGTTCGCAAACAAAATGTCTGCCGGCACATTTCCGGCATTATGCGAATGCCTGTCTGGGGGGAGCGGGGTCCCCTTGCTGCTGTGCGGTTTGCTCGCATAATTTCCTGGATACACACACAACACACACAACCCAGCTCTAAACTGACCCCTCTCCACTGGCATTTATCATCCGGATGCGTTTGATTGATGGCCTTGGTCCCGCCGATTGGCCAACTGGCCATGAAATCCAAATCGCCCGCAACTCGTCCTCTCTTACATTCCTTAAAGCTGTCGTGATGGCCATTAGGGACATCTAGCTAGGAGCATTTACCCCCTGAGCCTCGTTTTGGGTCGATAGTTGGACAAAGAAAGATTAACACGGTCATTCATCTGCATATAAATTTAAGTTTTAAGAGGAACCCTGACCTAAGTGTTATATTGTGTGCCAAAGTGTTAACTGGACACTTGTTTTTAGGGTAAAGAAAACATGTTTAAGGCAAATTGGCAGTCAATTAGTGGGAAAACTGGTTAACTAATTGATTTGCCATAAATAATTTAGAAAGAGCTTGCCTTAATTAATATACAATCCATATTTCATCTATAAATTACAAATCACACAAAGCATTTTGTAATATGTTCACTTTAATTTGTTAATTGAGTTTGAATTACATTTTAAACTGACATGAAAATACCGCATAGAATTCAAAGCAAAGCAATGTATTTAAATTTAAGCTTTTACAAGCCTTTTCTAAATGTTTTATTGCAGACTTAACTCTGAACTGAACAAGAAAAACAATCTTTTAACGCCTTTTTGTTGGCAATTAATGAGTGGAAAGTTCAACTGATTCATCTGATTCCCCCTCCTGAGTCAGCGAATGAAATTACATAATGACCTTTTGCGGCATTCTTCTTTATTTCCTCCGCGCATTGTCCAGTTCTAGTAATTACCAGATAAAATAGGACAGACAGAAGGACAGGCGATTGGATAGAGCATCCCAGCGAAGCTTTGTTGCCTTGCACACTAATTTCTAAGCTGAGCAGCAGTCTGTCATCAAAGACTTGGCCCTAGGAGCGGCAGCTAATTTAATGAAATATCCTGGAAGAATCCTGAGCATGAGTGTCTGCACTAATAGCCACGCTGTGCTCAATTATTCCGTCTCATTTGGAATATTGGGAAATTAATAGGAGGTAATTGACCTTCGAAAAGTGAGAGGCGGCACTCAAAAAATTTCGCTTAAACAAATCAATGTTAGATTTAACTTTACTAAATACTTTTATTGAGGGGTTAAAAGAACATAAATAAATTTAGTCAACTTTCCTTGCTAAGGACATTGTACATACATAAAGGTCCTTGTTAAATATACATGTTGCGTCCTTTTATTGACAGCTGTTTTGGTTCCAGAATTCGATGTCTGCTGACCATTAACATAAAGATATTAATTAGGTCCAGGACACATGGCAAAACAAGCAGACACTGAAAAGAAATAGAATCTTCAATGAGAAATCTTAAATAATTAGTTATTAAGATATAAAAAAGAGAATAATTAAATAACTTTTACTCTCTAATAAAATTAAATCGAATCGTAATTATCAAATTTAATTAAGAATTTTCTTTCTATTCTATCTCAGCCCCACTGAGTTTTAAGGAGTAAAGTAGTAGAGACTCAATCTCAGAAATCGAGAATGTGACGAGGACATCCTTCGACAAACTGAGTAGTGTGGATGCCACATCAAACAGGACTAATTGGTCGGCGCAGTCATAGCACCCAAGAGCTGTGGGCCCAGGAGATTAATGCCGGGAGAGTGTCATTATAGCTGATGCCTAATGAATTCGTGGCTGACAAATTCCATTAAACATACGACTTGGGGGAAATCTCGCTCCCTAAAATGGGATATATTTCAGACATTGTTTTGGTTTACACAACCACTCGAAACGAAACGTATTTGGCAAATATCACGCATACGCCCCGTGAAACCAGCAATCTCAGCAATCCAATGAAATAGCTGGCTTTAACATAGTTTATGTTTGCCGAGCAAATTTAGTTTGTGTTTTTGTTGTGGTTGCCCTTTTCTGGATTTGCCACACCTTTTCGTAGACCAGGGGGAATTTTTTAATAAACAGCATCAAGACAGACAAAAAAAAACTTACCATAACGACGTTTTTTTATATTTCGTGCCCGCTTCAACCTTTCTCTGCATAAACCATTTGACAACGCACGTAATTTATACAGACCAACATTGGGACACACACTCGTAGAAACGTCCATAAGCAAACAAACACTCGCTCACACGCACGGAGACTCTCATTTCCTTTCACCGGAAGTGGTTTGTGTGCGAGCAGGCGAGCGGCTGAGCGTGTGTGTGTGTGTGCGTCAAGTTTTATATCATCTCTCTGCAGTTTTTTAGCACGTTCCACAATTTTTACCCTCAGCTATTTTGAATTTCATTTTTATACCCGACGTGTGAGGTGTTTAAGGCATACTGGGCTCGGGGAAATCGGTGTAGAGATTGTTTACTTTTTTTAGTAGCTGTCATCGTGGTTTTTGTATACTTATCCATGATTGTTTTTAAGATTGGGATTCGATATAAATTATTTCTAGTTATTTAATATCGATAGCTCATGTGTCAGAAAGTTAAACTTATTATAAAGTTCAAAAGAGTAACTCCCACACTTATAGCTTCTATACACTTTGAATTAATTTAAACAACATTCATTGTTAATTACAATTATTATATATTTCCATCGCAATTTCAAACACATTGGGTAACTTAGATTCTCAAGTCCTGTCCATATCATACTTTCATGTTTGTTATGTTTGCTTTTCGAGAGACAACAAAATATGGGTACGTATGTACGTTCCCACTGGATGATGTTCAGGTTCTGTTCCCCGCATGCATTACGTATACGACATGTGTGCTGAGGATACCGTGAGATCGGCATAAAGAAGTGCCCCAAGTCTATCTAGTCAACGTTGTTGTTTGCCACAGGGTTTTTGGGCAAACAATCGAAACATGAGATTCTCGGCAATCAAGTGGGGATTTTCCAACACGTTTTAGCACACGTTACACCGGTTTGTGTGTAAATATTAATAGTTGCATAGCTTTCACTTTACGAAAGAGATTATTGTAAGTTTCTCAGCTGGAAGCAGAGCAGAGACTTACTGGTTTTGCAAGGATTTTGATGCAAGGCATTTTCCATATTGCTGCGCGCTATAAGAAATATGCAATTGCATTCTGTTGGCTGGAATTTCATAAATCGAAGGAGAGACTTCACAAAGAATATCGTGTAAGTTTGTAAATCTTATCCTTTCGAATATAATACTTTTTTTAAACTATAACAAGTTAGGTAACATGTAGCCTGAAATTTGCCTTACTGTCGAAGCTTAATGGATTACCTAAAGGTTTCTGCTTTATTTATGCTTCCACCTTGGGCAAACACTTCTGAAACCTTAAATACTTGAACAATTTATAGGCTTTCGAAACTTGCACAAGTGAAATAACACGTTTCTTTATGGCCTTCACCATAACCTGGCCAGAAAACTGCATGTGAATGGCTTCAACTTGGGCCGTGCGGAGGCGAAAACTCCACTCGATTGTTAAATGGAATTAGAGGGAGGCTTCTATTTTATTGCAGCAATTTGCCCAGAGCCAAAGCTGACATAAGGAGTACTGTGGTATGTGTAAGTTAACTAAGTTAACCGGGCGACGGCAATGACCGATCGTCCGAAAGCTCGCTCCGGCCAAATTGCTGACCCAGCGTCTGGCCGGAAGCTCGTGCATAGCCGGCAAGCACTGCCCATTGGAGTGGCCGCTATGAATATCACTTTTGTTAGTTCTTAAGTTCAGTTCTGTTTTGACATTTATGAAATAAAGAGCCATCGCTCTCATACTGTAACTCCGACGACCCGTCGTTAAGCATTTATTATTACAAATCTGACTGAGTCCCTAGGCCAGCAGATAAAGAGGGACAGTCATCCCTCCAACATAATCATCCTAACTAAATATTCTACGGCCAGCCGGCTAGAAGACACCAAAGGGCCTCTCGCCCCGACCTTACATCTCCAGGAACAATCCGTGGCGGAATTGAAATTGTCGACGACGAATCATTACCGCCCAACATTATATTAATTGGCGCCCAACATTTAGAAGTACCCACAATTACAAATTGGGGAAACATGTAAGTGAGCACCTCTTACTTTATACTTTCCTTTCTGCATTAGAGTAGCTTGAAACCTAATGAAATAAATCGCTGCCAGAATAACTTCTGCAGCTCCACCTTAATATATTTGTGTTAACTTTATTATAAATAAAGATTAATTAACCCATAATTTGTTTGACGATTAAATGGTGAATTATATTTGCTACAATAATATTTGTTCTGTGCTGTCTGTGTATTGTTTGCATTTTTTTGCCAAAAATAGGTACGGATATTAGATATTTCAGCCTAAGCGCTAGGCCGCCGCTAACGAACAAATTAGTTGTGAATTTATTTAAAATTATTTTTCACTATATATCGGCGGTTAATTCTGCCGTTTGGATATTCATAAATTGTGAATTTATTTATTTTATTCATTGTGTCTTTTTGCTTAGACCCTAAATTCTTAGTATTTGCCTCGCAATACATTATTTTTTATTGCCCCCACTCCACTGCTGGGAACCCGATACTGCTGCATATGCATTTGTGTGGCAAATTGTCGTTATTTGTTTCTTTGTTTCTCATAGCGGAGGCTCAGTCCCCGCATACCCCTGACCCTATCGCTGCTTGACAGGGCACCGACTCGATTCGACGAGCTCAGAAACTTTGTTGCCAAAGCGGCGGCTCCGTCCCCGCACACCCCTGGCCATGACAATTGCCTTCATGGGCAGAATAGCTTGAGCAAGCATTCCCCTACCAGTGCGATTTAGCTTGGCCACATATGAGCTCCCCATTCCAACAGTACCGGGAAAATAAACCATACGCTAGTGACTCAGAGTCTGATAGTGAAGGGCCCCGGCGTACTAACCCCACAGTAGGAATTATGGACGCAGATCAGCTTAAGGTTATAATTCAGGCAGCGGTTAACCAGGCCTTGGCGGAAAGGGTCAACAAAGAACGGGAATTGCGCCAAGCCATAGAGCAGTTGGCCGCACAAGTGGCAGCGGTGCAAGTCGCACCCACACAAGAGGCTCCTAAAATAAAGGTTTACGAGCCCATTGATATCAAAGGCAATGTTCAATGCAACGAGCCTTTAGATGCCGTGAAATGCCTGCCTGAATTTACGGGGGCACAAGAGACATACGTCTCTTGGCGGCAAGCGGCAGTAGCCGCATATTATATTTTTAGAAATTATGTTAATAGCTCACGCCATTATCAGGCAGTAGTTATAATTAGGAGTAAAATTAGGGGCCCTGCCGATGCAGTGCTATCCTCGTTCGGCACTATATTGAATTTTGATGCGATTATTGACCGCCTCGATTTCACATATAGTGACAAACGACAGATTCACGTCATCGAGCAGGAGATGGGTACCCTCAGACAGGGAAGCCTCACGCTCCTGCAGTACTATGACGAGGTCGAGAAAAAACTCACCTTGCTCACTAATAAGGCAACTATGTCGTACGAAGCATCGGCGGCAAGAGTTTTATGCGAAAAATTCCGGGACGATGCGCTCCGCGTTTTTATTTCGGGCCTCAAGCGCAGCCTCTCCGATGTCCTCTTCTCGGCAAAGCCGAAGGACATGCCAACTGCCTTGGCGTTGGCTCAGGAAGTGGAATCAAACCACGAGAGGTACACCTTCGCGGCATCGTTCGCAAAGAGCCTGGAGGATAGGGACAAGAAACAAGTTCCAAAGGCGCAAGATCGCCAGCAAACGCCCTATCAAGGGCACTCCCAAGTGAGTGCGGGCAAAAACCCGCACTTCACCAAACAACACAAGGCCCAGGTGCACTCCGCTCCGAGCAGCGACAGGCGTCGTGAAAACACGCCAGAGCCCATGGATGTTGACCCTTCAATGTCTAGGATGCTCAAGCCATCGCAAGCGCCGGCCTATCAAAACAGAAAGCCGGCCGGATCCGATCGATCTGGCCCGCACAAAAGGCAGAGAGTAAACCACATTACTCAGGGCCCAAATGAACCCGAAGGTTACACCGCCGCAGCTTCAAGCGCGGCACAGGAAATAAGTGACGATGCTGTCCACGAATACGATTCGGACGCAATTAATTTTTTAGGGGAAAATCCCTGCTACCCGTCATCAGACGAAGAGTAGCGGGGGTGGAGATGAGACTTTTAATAGATACGGGCGCGGCAAAAAATTTCATCCGTCCATACGAGGGGTTGAAAGGCGTCCGCCCGGTAGAATCGCCATTCACGATACATTCGATCCATGGCGTCACCAATATCACCAAAAAGTGCTACGTTTCCCTATTTAACTTGAAGGCCACGTTCTTCATTTTACCAGATTTGTCCTCCTTTGATGCCATAATTGGTCTTGACCTGTTAAAACAGGCAGGGGCATCGCTTTGTCTAGCTTCCGGCCACCTCAAATGGGGCTCTGAAGTAGAGAAGTTGGAATTCCAATCGTGTCCCGACGTCAATTTTACTAACATTGATTGCTCGGACGCGCCGCCTCTAGTTAGAGAGGCCTTTACCAAAATGCTTGGCGAACGAAAGAAAGCCTTTGCAAATCCCAACGAGGCCCTGCCTTACAACACGTCGGTGGTAGCTACCATCAGGACAGTAAGCGAGGAGCCCATTTATGCCAAGCTTTACCCATACCCAATGGGAGCTGCAGATTTCGTCAACAGCGAAATCCAAGAGCTGCTGAAAAATGGCATTATACAAAAGTCAAAGTCCCCCTACAATAACCCAATATGGGTAGTAGACAAGAAGGGCACTGACGAAGCGGGCAACCGCAAAATGCGACTCGTGTTGGACTTTCGCAAATTGAACGAGAGGACGATACCCGATCGCTACCCCATGCCAAATATCTCTATGATACTAGGGAATTTAGGCAAAGCCAAATACTTCACGACACTTGATCTGAAGTCAGGCTACCACCAGATCACTCTGGCGGAGCGCGACCGCGAAAAAACTTCCTTTTCCGTTAACGGAGGAAAATACGAATTTCGTCGGCTTCCATTTGGTTTGAAGAATGCTGCCAGCATCTTCCAAAGAACCATCGACGACATACTGCGAGAGCAGATTGGCAAATTTTGCTATGTCTATGTCGATGATGTCATCGTTTTCTCAGAAGACGAAAACGCCCACATACGGCATGTGGATTGGGTTCTAAAGAGCCTGCACGACGCCAACATGAGGGTGTCAGCACAAAAATCGCGTTTCTTTAAAAAGAGCGTTAGTTTTTTGGGATTCATTGTCACTAATAAAGGTGCCACAACAGACCCAGAAAAAACCAAGGCCATACAGGAATTCCCCGAACCAAAAAATGTATTCGAGGTGAGATCGTTCCTTGGCCTGGCTAGCTATTACCGATGCTTTATCAAAGATTTCGCATCAATAGCTAGGCCCATATCCGAAATACTTAAAGGGGAGCATGGAAGTGTCAGTAGGCACAGATCCAAGAATATCCAGGTGCACTTTAGCGAGCAGCAACGGCTTGCTTTCCATAAGTTGCGTAACATTCTGGCTTCAGAGGATGTCATCCTCAGCTATCCCGACTACAAGAAGGCGTTCGATCTAACGACGGACGCCTCGGCATATGGCATCGGCGCAGTACTATCCCAAGAGGGAAGACCCATTACTATGATATCTAGGACCCTGAAGGACCGAGAGGTAAACTACGCTACTAACGAGCGTGAACTGTTAGCCATAGTTTGGGCACTGGCCAAATTACGCCATTATTTATATGCAGTAAGAGATATAAATATCTATACTGATCACCAACCGTTGACATTCGCAGTATCGGAATCCAATCCGAATGCGAAAATCAAACGATGGAAAGCCCGCATCGACGAGTCCGGCGCCAAAATGTTTTACAAGCCCGGAAAAGAAAACCTCGTTGCGGATGCCCTCTCAAGACAGCAACTTAACGTTCTGGGAGAGGAAGAAGCTTTTTCCAGCGCAGCCACAATCCACAGTGAGCTGTCGCTTACCCACACAATCGAAACTACGGATAAGCCCCTGAATTGCTTTCAAAACCAGATAACTCTGGAGGAGGCACGCTTTCCGTCGAAACGCAGCTTCGTACTCTTTGGAAACAAGAGACGACATAGCATCGACTTTACTTGCAAAGAGTCATTGCTCGATGAGCTCGCAGATATCATCGTTCCTAAAGGCGTAAACGCCATTCATTGCGACTTGCATACGCTGGCAATGATACAGGACGAATTGGTTCGGCAATTCCCAGCCACCAAGTTTTGGCATTGCAAAAACCGAGTGACGGATATTTTTGCAGTTGCTGAGAGGCGAGAAGTCCTCACCGTTGAGCACAACAGGGCTCACAGATCGGCCCAAGAAAATGTGAAGCAGGTACTCTCCGAATACTACTTCCCAAAAATGGCTAAGCTAGCGACCGAAATCGTCGCTAATTGTAGGACATGCGCTAGGGCGAAATATGACAGGCACCCCAAAAAGCATGAGCTTGGCGAAACACCGCTCCCATCTCATGTAGGAGAAATGCTACACATAGACATTTTCTCCACGGACAAGAAATATTTCCTCACGTGCATTGACAAATTCTCGAAATTTGCCATAGTCCAACCAATTCCCTCTAGAACCATAGAGGACCTAAAACCGGCATTACTACTGCTGATGAATGTTTTCCCCAAAGCCAAGGTCATATATTGCGACAACGAACCCTCGTTAAACTCGCACACCATTTTGACCATGCTGGAAAACCATTTCGGCGTTAGCGTTTCAAACGCACCGCCCCTCCACAGTGTCTCAAACGGACAGGTGGAGCGCTTCCACAGCACTCTGGTGGAACTCGCCAGATGCCTTAAAATTGATAAAGGCATCAGTGACACCGTCGAGCTAATTTTACTGGCCACAGCCAGGTATAATAAATCCATCCATTCGGTCATCGACAAGAGGCCAGCTGACGTGATTCAAACACAGTCAGAAGAACCACTGTATGAGGTTCGGGATAGGATTAAGATCGCCCAAGATAAGCTCAGGAATAGGGAAAATGCTTCCCGACAGAACAGGGTGTTCGAAGTTGGCGAAAAAGTCCTAGTAAAATCCAACAGGCGACTAGGCAACAAACTCTCTCCATTGTGTGAAGAGAAAGTTGTGGAAGCGGACATGGGGACCACGGTCCTCATTAAGGGGAGGGTGGTCCACAAGGACAACCTTAGGTAGACGAAGCGTGGTCATGTTGACTTGATTCGTCTGATAATTTTTTACCACCTTTTTTTCATATTTTTATTCCTAGCCACTTGGCATAAGGTTTTTTATTTTTATTTTTTATTTGTCATTATCATTACTTTTGCTTAAGCTTTCCGTGCTTTATTTTTATATGTTGGTGGTGGGCTTCTTGAATTTTGCAAAACACTACAATAAATCCGA